>NW_027506071.1:0-104356 GCF_021521415.1 Bidens hawaiensis
TCGGCTTAGGGGTATATAAACACCCTTGAACCTCCATAAAACACTGAAACCCTCATTTCACCAACTTTGTCTCCTACACACTCAAACACACACACAAACACTCTCATTATTTCTGTGATATTCGTCAATTTCGGGTCTTATTTGTATTCGTTTCTATATTCGTTTATCATGTAAACCGACCCATTTTGTAAACCAAAACCCTTGATATAATCAAAATGATGGATTTTATGTTATAATATTGTTTTATACTTGTCGAGTCTCGAAAACATCCTTTTCGGTCCTTAAAATGCCTTAAAAACACTTAAACCAACTCCAGGGGCCAAAACTGCCATTTTTGCAAAGTTTGAAAATCTGGCCGCCCAACCTATAGCGATACGCGATGGGCTCGGCCATGGAGGCATCGCGTATCTCTATGACCATCAGGTCAGATTGTTTGTTTGTTCGTTGTTTTTGCTATTATCCAATCCGAATTTTTACCCATTAGACCTCATGCCTAACCCTTTCAACCTTATCCTATTTATACCCACCCTCATGCTTCATTAATCCCTGCTCATACTTCATCTTCTCTCTCAAATTCTTAAGATTTAAGGTTGTTTTTCATGTTATTGGCAGTTTGACTTTCCAAAGTCAAACTGACTATAGTTCATTTTAATCAAATTAATAGTTTTTATTAATACCTGATGATGGTTATACAACATATATATAACATACACCCCTTATTACCTTTGGTAGTCACTTCCCCAATCTCGGTCGGTGGAGTGTCGGGCCTCGTAAGGCAAGGCTACATAGAGAACATATGTAGTCCTTGATATATAAAGAATTATATAACTTGTTTATACATATTAACCATGCTTAAATTCTGCTCATTTTAGATTGTATATAATATTTATGAAGTTCTATGGCTATGGTTTTGTAGAGACTAGCCTCGGTTTAACCGTAAATAACTCTAAACCGTAAACCGAACTTTGTTTACTTGTTTTGTTAAATAATTGTATAAACAAGCTTTATGTTAGATTTAAGTTTCTAAAAACATTTTTATGAGTTCCATGGTTATGGGTTTGTAGAATCTAACCTCGGTCTCGACCCGAAAAAAGATCCGAACCGTAAACCGAACTTTCGTTTAAAGACTTTATTGTCGACTTTTTGGTTGTAAAACTAAAGTATCATCATTTATAAATTATTATACAAGTTCTTTGATGTTGGGCATGTGGAAACCATTTTAGATCTTATTCTGAGATGGAAAGCGAACCAAAACGAACTAAACCGATTTCACTCGCTTAAGACACACAAGTGTGTTTCTAGCTATCAAGACTTGTATATTTCTTTAAAATATTTTATAAACAGATTTTAATTATTTTCTTAAAGTAATTGGAATGTTGAATCCAACTTGATATCAGAACAAAGTTTGGATGAACAAAACCGAATACCCGCTTAACGGACGTTGTTAGTTCTAAAACAATAGAAGTACATACTTGGTCAGGTCTTCTTAAATTTTATTGAGTTATATCATGACATTCATTATTTTGGAAAGTTGACTTTGAGTTTGACCAATTATCAAGACCCGAACCAACAACCCTAAACACTCGTTAAAACCCGTTTTAGTATCTATATTATAAAGGGACTTGCATTCTTGCATTTTTACCCACCTTATTACTTAACATAGGTTGAGTAAAATTAAGGGTTAGATACTTTAACCCGGTTTCGATCAAACTTATATTTTTAAAGACTATTATTATAATTTCTTGAATATTTACATTTTAAACCTTAAACTTTAAATTGTTTGCATTTCTTATCATTTATTTTATTTAAAGACTTCCTAGACAACATTTCTAATACAAGACTTCCTTTCATATAGACTTTGCTCGTTAAACCTCATCCTTCCTATCACACCCCGACCAAAGGCAGCGAAACATGCCGAGGTGCAAAGTGATTGGACAAATACATAAGACGCTATTAAAGCGACAATATTTAATCAACTCATTTATTTCATAGAATCAATAAAAAAACACATCTTGTTCATACAAAACAAATCAAATACAAGTAAACAAATATATATTGTTCGTTTTGCGAATATCCTAATAGTATTGATAACGTTTTCATCAAGTTCTTGAGTCGACAAAAGTCAAACTTGTAACATTGCATAAAATAAAGTTTTTCAACACAAATGTTGGTGAGCAATTTCATAGTTTGAAAAAATATGTATATAATAAGAAAATGTCCACAATCTTGTATACGAAACAATAAATAAAAACATTAATTTGGATAAAATGAGGTCGCTAATAAGAATACATTAGCGGCACGTCTATAAGAGAATACCAAATAGATTCCGATTTCATGAGGTCGTTAATAAGAATACATTAACGGCACATATATAAGAGAATACCAAATAGATTCGGATTTCATGAGGTCGTTAATAAGAATACATTAACGGCACCGTGCTATAAGAGAATACTAGATAGTTCACGGATTTTTGAATCAACCAACCAAAAACGTAAACACATAAGCATATAAGCATGTAAGCATAGAACACCAAATCGAGCATTTATTTATGTAAAGTATACAATAAAGTTTGTGGTTTAAGACTCAATTATAAAAAATTTAGTTTTAATAAGTATGCAATATCACCCCCAAAACGAAAGATGGAAAACGGGGAAATGAAAGTACTCACATTCAAGTAACAAACTTGATTTTGTAAAAATGACGAGTAACTGGAAGGATGAGGTTTAACTAGCAAAGTCTAGATTTAAAGAAGTCTTGAATTATAATGGTTGTCAAGGAAGTCTTTAAATAAAATAATGATAATAAATGCAAACAATTTAAAGTTTAAGGTTTAAAAATGTAAATATTTTATAAATTATAACAATAGTCCTTTAAAAATATAAGTTTTCTCGAAACCGGGTTAAAGTATCTAGCCCTTAATATTTACTTAACCTATGCTAAGTAATAAGGTGGGTAAAAATGCAAGAATGCAAATCCCTTTGTAATATAGATACTAAAACGGGTTTTAACGAGTGTTTCGGGTTGTTGGTTCGGGTCTTGATAATTGGTCAAACCCAAAGTCAACTTTCCAAACTAATAGATGTTATGAGGTAACTCAATAAAATTTAATATGATTTAACCAAGTATGTAGTTCTATTGCTTTAGAACTAGCAACATCCGTTAAGCGAGTGTTCGGTTTTGTCGATCCAAACTTTGTTATGAGATCAAATTGGTCCAACATTTCCAAGTACTTAAGAAGATAATTAAAATCAGTTTATAAAGTATTTTTAAAGATTTATATAAGTCTTGATAGGTAAAAATACACTTGTGTGTCTTAAACGAGTGAAAATCGGTTTAGTTCTGTTTGGTTCGGTTTTCATCTTACAATAATTTCATAGATGGTTTTCACATGCCCAAATATCAAAGAACTTGTATAATAATTTATAAATGAAGAAACTTAAATTTTACAACCAAAAAGTTACCAATAAAGTCTTTAAACGAAATTTCAGTTTGGTTCGGTTTCCATCTCACAATAAGTTCATATATGGTTTCCACATGCTAATATCTAAGAACTTTTATAATAATGATTTTTGAAACTTAAATCTAACACAAAGCATGTTTAAACAATTGTTTAACAAAAACTAGTATACAAAGTTCGGTTTACAGTCTAGAGCTATTTACGGTTAAACCGAGGCTAGACTCTTAGAACCCTTAACCATGGAACTTGTAAATATGACAAATAAACTAAAATGAGCAGAAGTTAGTAAGCAATAATAAAGTTAAATGGTAAGATGCGGAAAATATATAACAAGGACCACGAAAGTCCTCCATGTAGCCTTGCCATACGAGGCCTGAAACTTAATCAACCGGGGCCGGATAAGTAACTACCAAAGGTAACAAGGGATGTATATTATATATATGTTGTGCCTTATGCTTCAAGTATTAATTTATACTAAGATATACAAATAAAAATGAAGAACTAACTTAGTTTGACTTTGGAAGTCAATCTTAACATAAACATGAAAAACAACCTTGAACGATTCTTGCATTTAAGTGAGAAAAGAGTTTATAAGCAGGGATTTATGTGGGAAAGGGTTGGGTATTTATTGGAGGTGATTAAAGAGGTTAAACAAGAGGTTTAATGGTTAAAATTCGAATTCGTTGGACAATAGAACAAACAAGGGAACACACAAGCAATCTGCAGGTCTGAGGCCGCGCTATGCAACCAGCCTAGCCTCCCTGGCTGCGCGGCGCGGCGTTTTAGGGGGGTTGGGTTGGCCAGCTCACCTTGCGTGGTTCGTTTTGCGTCCCGGAATTTCGTTTTCGATGTAATTTGAGCGTTTTAAAGGCGTTTTCGAATCCGTAAAAGGGGTTTCTCAAATTGAAGAAGTGGGAATGATTTAGTAACATAAAATCCAATATTTTATATATTTGAAATGTTCGGGATATAAATCAGGTCGGTTTACATGATAAACGAATACACAAACGCATACAAATAGGACCCAAAATTGACGAATGTCACAGTATCCTCAACTGTTTGGAAATTTCGTCCCGAAATTAAAATAAACTTAAAGAAAAAAGGTAATTACTTACTAATGTCGCTTTTAGTAAAATAATTGCATGAAAAATTTTAAGCAAAAGAATAACGTCAAATCCTTGCATGACTCGAAAAAAACGGCACAAATGAGGGAACATAATAAAGGCACTTATATATAAGATGTACCAGCAGCGTATCCACCATGCCTTATCATAACTCGCATTTCTACCGTTAGCTCATTCTCGGGTCTGAGTTATTGCACACAAACGTACTTACTATGGCTTCCATACGAGGGTTTTCGATAATTAAGTGTGCACCCATAATTATTTAGATCGTCGTATAGTCACATGGTTCGTTTCGTTGTGTTGTTTAAAAGACATATTTATTTTTAAATCTTAAACATTAGAAGCGTAAATAAAATCTGTTAAATGTTACCAATATTGACAAACCGATACTAGTGGTTGAACATTTTGGGGTTGACTTTTAAATAAGTAGGAGAAAGGGGATAAGTAACTAAGGCAACTAAAAATCTTAAGATATAAACCAAGGTGAAAATAATAATTCAGTTTAAAATAAGTCGGGACGATCGAATAAATAAAAACAATTTAGGGTAAACAATATGAAATAAGATTTGAAGTTAAGTCATCAAGATAAACGTCAAAGTCTGCAAATCAAGGTACTAAATAAAATCGATAAATGAAACCCGATAATAAGGACTCTGGTAAGTGGAAAGGAAGAATCCAGTAAGTGAAAGTGAGAAAATCCAATAAGTGAGTACATGAGATTGGGATAAACAACGATACCATTAACAATAATATCGTACAATGAGTTTCATACGTGAACATATTTGAGGTTATAAGTATTTGCGGATATGATTGCATGAAATGATCAAGTATCAAGAGAATGAGGTGAGTTCTTTGGGGTGACGTATTCATGTATCAAACTAAAATAAATAGAATTTTGATTAACTAACCAATCGATGAAACTTGATAAAATGCGAATACGGCCTCTATTGTGAAACCATTTATATAATCGTCATTATGGTAACGGTTTCCAATAATGCCAAAACCTGCGGACAGCCACACATAGGCCATTGATAGATTAAATGAAATGATGTAGAATAATGCATAGAATTTGTGTCTTGCTTGAAAAAAAACATAAATGCTCAAACATGAACAACATAGTCATGAAAATATCGTTTAAAATGTAAACGAGATTTTTTTTAGCGAATATAAGGTTTTGAAAGTAGTACACCAATTGTTATTGAATAACTTGAATTCGGTCATGACTAGTCAAAACACGAAATGAAATCTCATGTGCATAATATTACCATCAAAACATCTCATCAAATGAAAAGAAAATCGCAATAACCATTGAGACTCGAATTAATGACGAACTATGTAAATCGCGTATCATATACTCTTTGAAAATATAAGAATAAACATCGAAAATGAAGTCTCAAGTAAAGCCGTTTTATTGTTTCCAAGGAAATGTATGTAATAAAAAAGCATCGCGGGTAGCACGCAGCTAGAGAGAAATTTAAAATTGCTATCAAATGAAAATCTTGTAAGTTAAATTGTTAAAGAAATTTTGCATACGTAAAGTTGTCGCGATGATAATAAATCATGAATGAAATGATGTTTGTGATAATAAGGAGTAAATATTCGCATAAACCGTTATCGAACAGAATTCATGTTAAAATATTTAATGTATGAGGCATTTACGAGTGTATCCCAAAAAGATTTTGTAAAGCCATGATCCTTGAGTTTATGCAAAATGATGAAAGTTGAAATTTGTTATTGAAATAAATCTCGAATTCGACATTCGAAATGAAACCTCGTATTTATAAAGTCATTTTGGGATTATCACCTTAGGTGACAATATTTAAAATCTCTTGAAAACATGTATATAATTGTTTAATAATCTTTGAAACAATTCCTCATAATAAAATTTTGTTGTCATGACAATATTATATTTTTCAAATATGATTTATAAAATATGAGCATAATACGTAGATTATCCTTTTTTTGAAAGAGTTTGTAATTTAAAAGCGATTATTTGAACACATGAGGTTATTATAAATACGCTAGTTGTAGATACATATAAAAAATTTAAGGGAAGAATAAGGCTTGCGTGTGTAGGGAGGGGTATTAGGCTTCGAACGGTGAACGATTTGGAATTGGTGGAAAGTGACAATGTTTCTGTTGACTTGCGTAGTTGAGTTTTCTTGAGTTGGATTGATGGGGTTTGTTGAGTGTAGGACGTTTGAGTGGGTTAGGTTTAGATGTCTTGTGTGAGTAGTGGTTGGGCTATTTGGATGAGGTTTGCTTATTTGAGTTCGGGTTAGGTTGATGGGTTGGGTAAGTCGACCTTGACTAGTTTGGGTTGAGATTCGGTTTTCACATGTATTTTGCAAAGAGTGCCTGGGTTACTATTTTGATATCAAACTCTATGGTTGGATGGGAACTGTGTGGCGACATGGTTTGTGACTTGACATAGCATGGGTCGAAGGGTTTTGAGTCATAGTTGGGTAAACTTTGGTTTGTATATGTTCAAGGCATTCGTGGGTGTGTTTGTCGGTGTCTTTGAAGTATTAGGACAGTGAGTTTGATAGGTTTTCATGACGTAAAGGTGTCGGTATTTAGGGCTTTTTGTTTGGTTGGTTTTGTACATCTTGGATTTGCTTAGGGTTTGAGTTGGTGAAGGTATAACTTTGGTATGTTAGGTTTCATTCATATCGAGGAAAAATTTGAATGCTCGGGAAACTTTTGAAGTGGAATGGTGGTTTGATTTAAGGTGGTAGTTTGAGATGGAATACGCGTGTTTGGGAACTTGTGGTTGCGTTTAGGGAGATTTTTGACTAATAATAAGTATTAAATTGAAAATATCATAATTTATAAATAATGTTTGAAACATCCATGAAAATTTTGATAATTAAAATTACAAGTTAATATATATATATATATATATTATATAAATAGAATTTTGAGATCCGAGCATGTGAATCACATAATTTTTTTGCTAAAAGTTTTCCACTAAAATGAGAGTTGTTAAGATGCGTCGGGTCGGCTTAGATTGTAAAATAATTTACGAGAAAATTTGAAATAAATCAACCCGCATAACATATATCGTTCTTGAAATGCTTATAATTAAGTAGTGGAAGATATCACGGAAAAAACTAAGATAATAAAGTTTGCATTTTAAGGTTTATTATAAAAATAAAAGTTGATCGTCATGAGGAAGCAAAATAAATTTTTATAAGGGATAAAATTTTTCTTATGAGGAATTTAAAATAAGTGAATTGAATGTTAAAATTTGTTATGAGGTCTCAATATTGAATGATGAATGTCGTTTTGGGAATACAAAGTTGCGTAATGAAAATTTTTTACCAAGTTCGTTACTTAATATCGTGTAACGAAAATATCATGGTAAGTTAAAATGACCGGCATTGTGAATCGAGAAATCGACAAAAACGATTTTTTTTGTCTTTAACATAAAATTTCTATGAAGTTTTGCGTGAGGATTTCAAGAAAATTACAAGCTATAAGTTTGTGAATTTCTTGAAAAAAATCAAGGCAAAACTATCTTAAGAAATTTATAACAAGTAAAATCGTATGATTTAGTATTTTATTGATGAAAATTTATAATGAACCAAAAATTGCATAATGGAAATTGTTATTTTTTATTTTTTATTTTTTTGTCAAAAATTGGGTTCCAATATGTAGAAACATAGATATTACATCAATATAGCAGGTAGGCGGGCAACAAGTTGCGCCGCCACCCCTTTCTGAATTGCAAACCCTAACCTGCTAAAGACATACCCCTGCCCCTTTGGAGTCGACACATTGCTATGCACAACCTGTTGGACCCTGGTTAGAAAACGGATAGCTTCCGGTGCCAAGGAGCCAAATGTATCAAAAGCCAGAGGGACAAAAACATGTTGGTTCTCTTCGCAGGCTTTAGCATGTTTCTCCACCTTCTTCGTTTCAGCCCTTTTCATTGCTTGCCCAGCTACAAACCCATTATCCCTCAAACCAGCTAAGGGAGATACCCCTGTGAGGTCAACACAAGCGTGTTTTCCCCCGGCCCAACCAAAGACGAGCAAATCTGCCGGTCGTAGAGTGGATCTCTCTTCGCTGGGGTCTGTAAGGAAGTTTACGGGGGCTTCCGTTTTAGTTGATATGAAAATAGATTTTGGTAATGAAAATTCTACCATATGTATTATATAATATAGTGAAATTAAAACGTCGCGAGAATTTAAATAATCGATATTGTGAAATGATAGTTTCAAAATAAACGGGATCGTTAAAAAAAAGAAATATAAAACTTTTATGAAATCATGTATGAAAACTTTAAGGATAATTTAAAATCTATTTAATGGGAATTTTCTTGAAAAATTAAAGTAAGATTTATCATAAAATCCTTTTTAATATGATAAAATTTATATGATAAAAATCGGGTTTATAAATAATCTTAATGAACAAGGGATGATACAATAAAAATCATTATGAATAGTTCTATATATATATATATATATATATATAGCCCAGGTGATACATGGACTAGTGTTTTAACATCTCGTTGTATCACAAATTTTTATTGGTTGTTATTATCGTGATTTGAGTCGCAAATGAAAGACGCGGTGGTACGTCACATGTTCGACTCCACATTTTATCTCATTTTTATTTAAGATTTATCGTCGGGAAGTCAAGTCATGGTGGTTCATGAACGATTTTTCCGTCTTTAAATCTTGAGACACCATTTACAAATTTCAAAGATTTAAACAATTTTTCCTTTTACTTTGTCATACAAATTCTCATCTCAAGTTCACTTATAAGTTTTATTGTGAATAATTCTTTTATATCTTGATTTCACATGGTAAAAATTTCTACACAAAATTTCTCATTTTGATTTCACACCACGATTTTATTACAAATTTTGTTTACTGTGATCTCTTCAATGTAAGTTAAAAAAATATATATAGTTTGAACTATTATAAAAAATTTTAATATACCATCTATTTGCATTAAGACTATTTATAAACAAAATTTTTATCATATGAATTTCATCGTGTTAAAGGCTTTATGATAAATTGTACCTTGATTTTTCAAGTAGAGTCACATTATATAAATTCTTTTAAAAAAATTGTCTTTAAAGTTCTTATACAAGATTTCATAAAAAAAAACTTTATAACGATCCCGTTTATTTGACTATCATTTCACAATATTAATATTTTTAAATTTCTAACGACATTTTAGTTACATTATATTATGTAATACGCATGGTAGAATTTTCATTACCCAAATTCATTCTCATAACAATTTTCATTAAGAAATTTTTGGGTTCATTATAACTTTTCACAAATAAAATTTGCATTATACGTGTCAACTTGTTTTAAATTTCTTAAGATAGTTTTGCCTTGATTAGTCAAGAAATTCACAAACTTATAGCTTAAAATTGTCTTGAAATCATCATGCAAAACCTCATAGAAATTCTATTTTTAAAGACAAAAATGATTTATTTTGACTTCTCGTTATACAATGCCGGTCATTTTAACTTATCATGATACTTTTGTTACACGATATTAAATAACGAACTTGGTAAAAATTTCCATTACGCAAATTTGTATTCCCAAAATGACATCCATCATTCACATTGAAACCTCATAACAAATTTTGACATTCAATTCACTTATTTTAATTTCCTCATAAGCAAAAAATTTTATTTTGATTTTTATAAAAATTTATTTTGCTTCCTCATGACAATCGACTTTTATTTTTACAGTAAACTTCAAAATGCAAACCTTATTATCTTAGTTTCCCAAGATATTACCAACTACTTAATTTTAAGCATTTCAAGAACGACTTACGTTATGCGGGTTAGCCTATTTCAAATTTCCTAATAAATTATTCTTACAACCTAAGCCGACCCGACGTATCGTAACAACTCTCGATTTAGTGGAAAAAGTTTTAGCAAAAAAATTGTGTGATTCACAAACTTGAATCTCAATATTTTTATAAAAAAAACTTTACGTTTCAAACATTTGTGGGAGATTCCTTAATAACTTTCTATAATCATTATAACAACCTTTTTACGAGCATGAGTTACTAAAACGCGAACAACCCATGGTGGTTCACGAAAGTCCCGTTTTCGCGTAAAAATATTAATTTGTAATTTTATTATCAAAAGATTCATGAAGGTTTCAAACATTATTTATAATTTATGAATTTTCAATTTAAAACTTATTATTAGCCAAATTTCCCTAAACGCAACACCAAGTTTCCAAACACTCATATTCCAACTCAACCTACCACCTTAAACCAACCATCCTTACACTTCAAAAGTTTTCCCACGCACTCAAATCTTTCCCCAATATGAACGAAACCTAACATACCAAAGTTATACCCTCACCAACTCAAACCCCAAGCAAATCCAAGATGTACAAAATCAACCCAACAAAAAGCCCTAAATACCGACACCTTTACATCATGAAAACCTATCAAACTCACCATCCTAATACTTCAAAGACACCAACAAACACACCCACGAATGCCTTGAACATATACAAACCAAAGTTTACCCAAATTTGACTCAAAACCCTTCGACCCATGCTATGTCAAGTCACAAACCATGTCGCCACACCGTTCCCATCCAACCATATAGTTTGATATAAAAATTGTAACTCAGGCACTCCTTGCAAAATACATGTGTAAACCGAATCTCAACCCAAACTAGTCAAGGTCGACTTACCCAACCCATCAACCTAACCCGAACTCAAATAAGCAAACCTCATCCAAATAGTCCAACCTCCACTCACACACGTCATCTAAGCCTAACCAACTCAAACAACCTAAACTCAACAAACCCCATCAATCCAACTCAAGAAAACCCAACTACGCAAGACACCCGAAACACACTCACTCTTCACCAAATTTCCAAACCATTTACTATTCGAAGCCTAAAACCTCTCTATACACACGCAAGCTTCATTTTCCCCCTAAAATATTTTTATTATATATATACAACTATCGTATTTAGGACGACGTTATGTACCCAAATATTCATTTTTTTAAAAAGTTATAAACTCTTTCAAGAATAACGCTTTACGTATTACGCTCATATGTTATATATTATCTTTGTAGAATATAATATTGTCATGACAACAAAATTCGATTATGAGGATTTGCTTTCAAAGATTATTAAACGACTATATGCGTGTTTAAATATTATAAATATTGTCCTCTAAGGTGATAATCTCATAATAACTTTATAGATTCGAGGTTTCATTTTGAATGTTGAATTCGCGATTTATTCAATAACAAGTTACAACTTTCAGTATTTTTCATAAACTCAAGGATAATGTCGTTACAAAATCTTTTTTTGGGACACACTCATAAATGCTTCATACATTAAATATTGTAACTTGAATTTTGTTCGATAACGGTTTATGCGAATTTTTACTCCTTATTATTACAAGTATCGTTTCTTTTATGATTTATTATCATCGCGACAGATTTACGTATGCTAAATTCCTTTAACAATTTAACTTACAAGAATTTCATTTGAAAGCAATTTAAATGTCTCTCTCACTACGCGTTACCGCGATGCTTTGTTATAGTATACATTTTCTTGGAAATGATAGAATGGCTTTACTTGAGACTTCATTTTCGATGTTACTTTTATAATTTTAACAGAGTATATGATACACGATTTACATATTTCGGCATTTCTCCGAGTCTCACTGTTATTATGATTTTCTTTTCAGTTGATGAGATGTTTCGATGGTAATTTTATGCACATGAGATTTCATTTTGTGTTTTGATTATTCATGACTGAATTCAAGTTATTCAATAACAACTGGTGTACTACTTTCAAAGCCTCATTTTTGCTAAAAATTTCGTTTACCTTTAAACTTTACTTTCATGACTATGTTGTTCGTGTTTGAGCATTAAGCCTTTCAAGCAAGACACGATTCTATGCATTTTTTCCACATCATTTCATTTAATCAATCACCGACCTATGTGTGGCTATCCGCAAGTTTTGGCGCTATTGGAAACCGTTACTATAATCATGATAATGCAAATGGTTTCACAATAGAGGCCGTGTTCACATTTCATTGCAATTCATCGATTGTTTTATGTTCATGTTATGTTTGATACATGTATACGTCACCCCAAAGAACTCACCTCATCCTCTTGATATTTAATCATATTTCATGCGATCATATCCTCGAATACGTATAACCTCAAGTTTGTTCATGTATGAAACTCATCGTACGATGTTATTGTTAATGGTATCGTTGTTTATCCCAACCTCATGTACTCACTATTTGGATTTTTCTCATTTACATTTATAGGAGTCCTCATTATCGGATTTCATTTATCGATTTGATTCAATCCCTTGATTTATGGACGTTAACATTTATCTTGATGACTTTTAACTTCAAATCTTATTTTATATTGTTTACCCTAATTTTTTTTATTTATTCGATCGTCTTTACTTATTTTAAACTGAATTGTTATTTTCACCTTGGTATACATCTTAAGATTTTTAGTTGTCTCAATTATTTATCCTATTTTTCCTACTTATTTAAAAGTCAACCTCAAAATGTTCAATCACTAGTATCGGTTTGTCAATATTGGTAACATTTAACAGATTTTATTTACGTTACTAATGTTTAAGATTTCAAAATAAATATGTCTTTAAAACCACACAATGGGACGAACCATGTGGACCATACAACGATTTAAATAATTATGGGTACAAACTTAATTATCAAAATCCTCGTATGAAAGCCATAGTAAGTACGTTTGTGTGCGATAACTCAGACCGAAGAATGATAGCAGAAAACGACAGAAATGTGAGTTATGATAAATGCATGGTGGATACGCCGCGGGTACATCCTATATATAAGTGTCTTTATTATATTTCTCATTTGTGGCGTTTTTCGAGTCATGCAAGGATTTGACGTTATTCTTTTGCTTAAAATTTTTCATACAATTGCTTTTCTAAAAACGTCATTCGTTAGTAATTACTTTAAGTTTATTTTAATTTCCAAAAAAGTTGGGGATACTGTGACATTCGTCAATTTCGGGTCCTATTTGTATTCATTTTTGTATTCGTTTATCATGTAAACCGACCCGCTTTGTAAACCGAAACCCTTGATATAATCAAAATGATGGATTTTATGTTACAATATTTTTTCATACTTGTCGGCTCTCGAAAACATCTTTTTCGGCCTTAAAATGCCTTAAAAACACTTAAAACCAACTCCAGGGGCCAAAACTGCCATTTTTTGCAAAGTTTGAAAATATGGCTGCCCAACTCATAGCATACGCGATGGGCTAGGCCATGGAGGTATCGCGCATCTCTATGACCATCAGGTCAGTTTGTTTGTTTGTTGGTTGTTTGTGCTATCATCGAAACCGAATTTTTACCCATTAAACCTCATGCCTAACCATTTCAACCTTATCCTATTTATTCCCACCCTCATGCTTCATTAATCCCTGCTCATACTTCATCTTCTCCTCAAATTCTTATGCTTTAAGGTTGTTTTTCATGTTCTTGGTAGTTTGACTTTCCAAAGTCAAACTGGCCATATTTTTTCATTTTAATCAACTTATTAGCTTTTATTAATACTTGAAGATGGTTATACAAAATATATATAATATACACCCCTTGTTACCTTTGGTGGTCACTTCCCCGGTCTCCGTCGGTGGAGTGTCGGGCCTCGTAAGGCAAGGCTACATGGAGGACTTACGTAGTCCTTGATATATAAATGATTATATAACTTTTTTATACATATTAACCATGCTTAACTTCTGCTCATTTTAGATTGTATATCATATTTATGAAGTTCTATGGTTATGGGTTTGTAGAGACTAGCCTCGGTTTAACCGTAAATAGCTCTAAACCGTAAACCGAACTTTGTTTACTAGTTTTGTTAAGTAATTGTATAAACATGCTTTATGTTAGATTTAAGTTTCTAAAAACATTTTTATGAGTTCCATGGTTATGGGTTTGTAGAATCTATCGACCAGAAACAAGATCCGAACCGGAAACTGAACTTTCGTTTAAAGACTTTATTGTTGACTTTTTGGTTGTAAAACTTAAGTATCATCATTTATAAGTTATTATACACGTTCTTTGATGTTGGGCATGTGGTACCATTTTAGATCATATCCGAGATGGAAACCGAGCCAAAACGAACTAAACCGATTTCACTTGCTTAAGACACACAAGTGTGTTTCTAGCTATCAAGACTTGCATATTTCTTTAAAAATATTTTATAAACTAATTTTAATTAATTTCTTAAAGTAGTTCGAATGTTGAATCCAACTTGATCTCATTACAAAGTTTGGACCAACAAAGTCGAACACCCCCTTAACGGCTGTTGTTAGTTCTAAAACAATAGAACTACATACTTGGTTAAGTCTTCTTAATTTTTATTGAGTTATATCATGAAATTCATAATTTTGGAAAGTTGACTTTGGGTTTGACCAATTATCAAGAACCGAACCAACAACCCGAAACACTCATTAAAAACCGTTTTAGTATCTATATTATAAAGTGTCACACCCCGACCAAAGGCAGCGGAACATGTCGGGGTGCAACGGATTGCCCAAATACACAAGACACTATTTCTAGTGACAATATTTAACAACTCATTTAATTTCACAAAATCATAACGTCACATAACAATATTCATACAATAATCAAAACAAAATATAGAAAATAATATATTGTTCATTTTTGCTAATATCCTAACGGTCTTTGATAGCGTTTTCTCCAAGTCTCAAGTCAACCAAAAGTCAAACCTGTAACATTGTATAAAGTAAAGTTTATCAACACAAAGGTTGGTGAGCAATTCATAGTTTTGAACAAATATGTATATAATAGGAAATTCCACAACTTGTATACGAAATAATAAATAATAGCAATAATTTGGATAGTGAAATCGTTAATAAGAATACATTAACGACACCTTACTATAAGGGGATGCGAAATAAACTAGGATTTATATGAAACCGTTAATAAGAATACATTAACAACACCTTGCTATAAGGGGATGTCAAATAGTCTAGGATGTCTAGGATTTATGAATCAACCCTCCAAAAAGCGGTAAACACATTAGCATATAAGCATGTAAGCATAGAGCACCAAATCGAGCATTTATTTAAGTAAAGTATACAATAAAGTTTGTGGTTTAAGACTAAAGTATAAAACAATTAGTTGAATAAGTATGCAATATCACCCCCAAAACAAAAGATGGAATACAGGGTATGAAAGTACTCACCTTCAAGTAATAAACTTGAAAGATGGATGATTTGGAGTTTAACCGGTACGACGGGTTTAATGAACGAAGCCTAAAATAAAAGAAAGTCGTGAATTAGGAAGGTTGTCTTGGAAGTCCTTAAATGAAAATAAATGTTGAGAAATGTAAACAATTAAAGTGTAAGGTTTAAAATGTAAATATTTAAGAAAATTCAATACTAGTCCTTTAAAAATATAAGTTTGCACGAAACCAGGTTAAAGTATCTAATTTTAATATTACTCAACCTTTATTAAGTAATAAGGTGGGTAAAAATGAAAGAATGCAAGTCCCTTTATAATATAGAAAACGGGTTTTAACGAGTGTTCGGGTTGTTGGTTCGGGTCTTGATAATTGGTCAAACCCAAATTGAACTTTCCAAAATAGTGAATGTTATGAGATAACTCAATAAAATTTAATAAGACTTAACCAAGTATGTAGTTCTATTGATTTAGAACTAACAACGTCCATTAAACGAGTGTTCGGTTTTGTCGGTCCAACTTTGTTATAAGATCAAGTTGGATTCAACGTTCCAAGGACTTTATTGAAATATTTAAAATCGGTTTTTAAATGATTTTTAGCGAAATATACAAGTCTTGATAGCTAAAAACACACTTGTGTGTCTAAAGAGAGTGAAAGTCGATTTAGTTCGGTTTCCATCTCACAATTAGTTCATAGATGGTTGCCACATGCCCAAGTATAAAAAAAATTGTATAATAATTTATAAATGAAGATACTTAAGTTTTACAACCAAAAAGTTAACAATAAAGTCTTTAAACAAAAGTTCGGTTTTCGGTTCGGATCTTGTTTCGGGTTAAGACCGAGGTAAGATTCTACAACCCCATAACCATAGAACTTATATAAATGATTTTAGAAACTTTAATCTAAAATAAAACATGTTTAAACAATTATTTAACAAAACTAGTAAACAAGTTCGGTTTACGGTTTAGAGCTATTTACAGTTAAATCGAGGCTACTCTCTTCAAACCCATAACCATAGAACTTCATAAATATGATGTACAAACTAAAATGAGAAATAGTTAAGCATGATTAATATGTATAAACAAGTTACATAAGTTCTCCATGTAGCCTTGCCTTACGAGGCTCGACACTCAACCTACCGAGGCCAAAAAAGTGACCACCAAAGGTAACAAGGGGTGTCTATTATATATATGTTGTGCCGTATGCTTCAAGTATTTATTAGGACTAAGTAAACTAAATAAAAATACAAGACTTGGAATCACTTGAATTTGAGTGAGGAAATGGTTTATGAGTAGGGATTAATGTGGGAGAGGGCCATATATATATAGGATATGCTTAAGTGGGTTAAACAAGAGGTTTAATGGTTAAAACCGGAATTTGTTAGACAATAGAACCAACAGACAAACGTACTTGCAGGTCTGCTGCCTGGTCCCCATCGTGCCACGCGACCACATGGTGGCTCCCCCATCGCGCGATGGGCTGGGCTGGTGGAATTTTCAAACTTTATAAAATGACAGTTTGGCCCCTGAAGTTCGTTTTCAGTGTTTTTAACGCGTTTTAAGGACCGAAAAGGATGTTTTCAAGACCCAACAAGTGTAAAAAAACATTGTAACATAAAATCCATCATTTTGATTATATCATAAGTTTCAGTTTACAAAACGGTTCGGTTTACATGATTAACAGTTACAAAAATGAATACAAATCGGACCCGAAATTGACGAATGCCACAGTATCCCCTACTTAAGGAAATTTCGTCCCGAAATTAAGACGAAGATGATGGTGCAAACAAGTGTGGATACTTCTCTTTCATTGTGTCTTCTCGTTTCTAAGTGAATTCTGCGCCACGCTGTGATTCCCATCGAACTTTGACTAACCGAATACGACTACGCTTGGTTTTCTTGTCGTTGCGATCCATGATCTCAACGGGTCATTCAACCAAGAGCATCGACTCATCGACATGTACTTCGTCGAGAGGTATATGGAGATTACCCTCAGCTAAGAACGTTTTAAGATTCAAAACATGAAAAGTCGGATGGACACCGGCAAGTTGTTGCAGTAGTTTGAGTCGATAAGCTACCTTCCCAACACGTTCAAGAATTTTAAAAGGACCAACGAAACGAGGAGCTAGTTTACAACTTCTTTCTGAAACGGACAACCCCCTTCCAAGGAGATACTTTTAGAAGGATAAGATCTTCAACATTAAATTCAATCGGTTTTCGCCGTTTGTCGACGTAACTCTTTTGACGACTTCTAGCGGCTAGGAGGTTCTTACGGATTTGATCGATAACGTCGGTGGCTTTTTGGACCATTTCAGGTCCCGTGATTTGAGCTTCACCGATTTCGTTCCAACTAATCGGAGAACGACATTACGACCGTAAAGAGCTTCAAAAGGAGCCATCTCGATGCTAGAATGATAACTGTTATTATACGAGAACTCGATGAAAGGAATGTGAGAATCCCAATTCCCACCAAAATCAAGAACATACGCTTGTAGCATATCCTCGAGTGTTTGAATCGTACGTTCGGATTAACCCCCGTTTGAGGATGATACGCGGTACTAAGATCGAGACGTGTTCCCAAGGTTTCTTGAAGTGATCACCAAAAATGAGAGATAAAACGAGCATCGCGATTGGAGATGATAGACAATGGCAAACCGTGTCGGCACACAATTTCCCGAACATAGATTTGAGAAGCTGCTCGACAGAATACTTCTCGCGGATCGGAATGAAATGAGAAGAATTGGTTAAACGATCGATGATCACCCAAATACCATCGTTTCCTTTTTGGGTGTTGGGGAGTTTAGTGATAAAGTCCATAACAATGTCTTCCCATTTCTAAACGGGAATCGGTGGTTGCTCGAGTAGACCAAAAGGTCTTTGATGTTCGGCTTTAACTTTTAAGCAAGTAAGACATTTAGACACAAACAACGCTACGTCCTTTTTCATACCCGGCCACCAAAAGGTAGCACGAAGATCGAAATACATTTTATCGACACCGAGATGAACGGAATACCGTGAATTGTGAGCTTCGTCGAGTATACAAGTACGAAGATTATCGCGATTGGTAACCCACAAACGATTAAGAAAGTACAAAAGACCATCGGTTTTGGTTTCGAGTTGAAGTTCGGCTCCACGTGAAATTTCGTCGTACATGTTAACTTCTTCAACGAAGGAACGCTGAGCTTGGAAGATATGAATTTGGAGATCGGTTTAAACAACAATGCTTAAAACCAAAACGGTTTTAACGTTAACCTTTCGACTTAGGGCGTCAACGACAACATTTGCTTTACCAGGATGGCAGCGAATCTCGCAATCGTAGTCACTAAGTAATTCGGCCCATCGTCGTTGTCTCATGTTGAGATCTTTTTGGTCAAAAATATGCTGAAGGCTTTTATGGTCGGTAAACACAAACTTTTGGCACCATAAAGGTAATGTCTCCAGATTTTGAGAGCGAAAACGATGAAACCAAGCTCGGAATCATGAGTCATATAATTCTTCTCGTTGACCTTAAGTTGCCTTGATGCGTAAGCAATGACTTGACCTTGTTGCATGAGGACACAACCGAGACCTTGATGAGAGGCATCACAAAATACAACAAAATCTTCATTTCCATTGGGAAGGGTTAGAACGGAAGCATTGCAAAGCATGTTCTTGAAAGTATGAAAGGCTTCCTCTTGTTTTGAACCCCAAACGAATGGTTTTCCTTTATAAGTGAGGGAGGTGAGAGGCAAAGAGATTTTAGAAAAGTTTTGAATGAAACGCCGATAATATCCGGCCAAACCGAGGAATGATCGAATTTCCGTGGGTGTCGTTGGAGTTTTCCAATCCTTAACGGCCTCAATTTTTGCGGGATCTACATGAATACCTTTGTCATTTACGATGTGTTTCAAAAATTGAACTTCCTCGAGCCAAAATTCACATTTAGAGAATTTGGCGTTGAGTCGTTCGTTTCTAAGGAGCTCGAGAATGGAACGCAAATGATGCTCATGTTCGGCTTTGGTCTTGGAAAAGATAAGGATGTCATCAATAAAGATAATGAAGAATTTATCAAGAAATGGTTTGCAAACGCGGTTCAGGAGGTCCATAAACACCGCGGGTGTATTGGTTAACCCGAAGGGCATGACACAAAAATTTGAAATGTCCATATCGAGTAAGAAAAGCGGTTTTTGGAATGTCTTCTTCGCGAAAACGCATATGATGGTAACCCGATCGAAGATCAATTTTTGAGAAACACGTTGCGCCTTGAAGTTGGTCAAAACGATCATCGATTCGTGGAAAAGGATAAAGATTTTTAATAGTGAGTTTTTTAAGTTCTCGATAATTGATGCACATACGAAATGAACCATCCTTCTTTTTCACGAAGAGAATGGGAGCGCCCTAAGGAGAAGAGCTTGGACGAATGAAACCTTTATTGGAAAGTTCTTCGAGTTAGTTCGACAATTCTTGTATTTCCAACAGGGCTAAACGATAAGGAGCCTTGGCCAAGGGCATTGCACCGGGGACAAGATCGATTCAAAATTCAATCGGACGAACGGGTGGAAGACCGGAGACATCATCGGGAAAGACGTCGAGGAAATCATGAACAATAGAAATATCTTGGATTTTCTTTTCCTTTTTGTCCTTTACCACCGCAAGAGTTAGAAACGGAACATACTATTGGCGTAAGTATTTTTGTGATTGAGAGCACGACATGAGATTAAGCCTTATAGAAGTTGCTTTGCCGAAGACTTTAAGAATTTTAACGTTGACGAGCGGGAGGCGAATGAATTTATCGAAGCAAACGACTTCGGCATGGTGCAAAGATAACCAATCCGCCTACTATGACATCGAAACTTCCCATTTGCATCGGGATGAGATCGATGGAGAATTTATGATTAGAAAGGATGAGAGTACAATCGCGGATGACATAACTAATGGTGATAGGATTTCCATTGGCGACTTCAATAGAAAACGGTCGGGAAAGCTTGGTTCGAGGCATAGCAAGTTTAGACTCAAATTTCAAAGAAATAAAACTTATATCGGCACCCGTATCTAATAAAATATAAGCCAAATGATGGTTCACTAGAAACATACCGTTCACAACATCATTCGTCACTTGAGATTGATTAGCATTCATCATGAAAGCTCGTCCTTGATTACCTTCCTTGAGGTAATTGAGGGGGAGGAGGTGGTGGTGCTTGAATTGCTTGCTTGGGTTGGATGGCTTGTACGGGTTGGATGAGTGGTGCATTGAGTTGGGGAAGTTGGGGTTGGTAGGTTTGGACTTGGTAGGCTTGGGTTTGATAGTAGGGTACGGTCATGGTTTGGGCTTGGTTAGCATAGTCTAAGCGAGGGCAATTGTTGCCGAAATGGTTAGGATCGCCACAATTGAAGCAAGCTCGGGGTTGTTGGGGAGGATTTTGTGGGTACGATGCATAACGGTTTTGGGGATTTTGGTGAGTGGTTCTTGGTTGGTTAGGTTGGGTTCGTTGTGCGGATCGGCATGTGGTGTTGAGATGACCAAGATGATTACAAAGAGTACAATGGTGACAAGGCATGTGTGATGGGTGGTGAAGTTGACAATTGGTTCATAGTAGGAAAGTACCGATGTATGGTTTTCGGGTTTGTGGAGGAGCTTGGGTTTGTTGTTGTGGTTGGTGTTGGGTAACGGCAAAGTTTTGGTGATTGGTTTTGGGTTTTCTTTTTGTTGTTATTGTGGCGGGAAGAGTTTGAGTAGTTGATGGCTTGAGGTGGTGGGTAAAATTTGGCTTGTGGTGCCGGTTCGGTTTTGCTTTTCTCACTTGGTTTCTTGAGGGTTAGGGTACCCGCCTTCACATGGTTTTCCTATAGTGCACCTGCTAGAGTGATGGCGTCCTCAAGGTTCATGGGTTTGCTACTCATTACTGAGTCCCGAATTTGCATAGGTAAACCACCAATGTATTTATAAAGTTCACGTTCAGCCGGGGTAACCAAAAGAGGGACGAAGATGCTCAACTCAAGGAAATAGGGTAAGTAGGCGGCATTATCACCACTATCTTGCTTTAGGTTCCAAAATTCCTCCTCAAGTTTTTAAAGCTTGTGTTTAGGACAAAATTTCTTCATCATGAGTGCCTTGAGATCGGACCATGGAGGAGCCATAGTCTTTTCCGATCCTTGAAGGTGCATAACACTACCCCACCACGTAAGAGCCGTTTTTCTAACCATGCTCGAAGAGAAATTCATCATTTTCGCATCGGGGCACTCACTGTGTCGAAACACACTCTCAGTCAATTCAAACCATTGCAACAATTAATGTAGTCGCACAGTTTGTCCCAAAGAACTCGGTTGGGTTAGCACTAGTGAATTGCTTAAACAAGTAGGATGCGGGTTTGGGTTCAACGATTGCAACAACGAAGTTCAGAAATCACCGCGGCCATTTGTTTGACGAGGAAAGCAGCCATGCGTCGGTTGGAGTTCTTGCCCGGTTGGCGTCTTAGTGGAGGCATGCTAAAAATTATAAAGAAATGGGATAAGTTTGAGGTAAATAGAATGAATATGAGGGTATATAAAAATAAGATAAAAGTTTAAGTTTGATTGTGAATTCCTAGAGTTAGTGAGGAGGAGATGTTAGTGTTAAAAATATAAAACTTTGTATATAAATAATAATTCGTAAACAAAACTTAAATGATTTTGAGAGGTCGTAGCTTGAAAATTTGAGATTTTGAGATTTGTAGAGTCGGAAAGTCGTACATGAACCACCATGATTTGTTATTCCGACACTAATATTTTTTTATTTTATAAAACACCATATTGGAGTCTAAACATGTGCACGTACAACCGCGTCTTTTTTGTGTTTTCGACTAAAATAACGATTGTCACAAAAATAATAAATCGGAATACAGTGGCATGTCAAAACTCTAGTCCACTACAATTTAATCATCCCAGGTAAGTAAATCACCTTCAATTCTTGGAATCTTTTTGTCAAATGGTCGTTTCATAGTGTCTCGCTTTCTATAATTGTGACACTCGTCAATTTTAGGTTAACTCCGTTAATCCGAACTCCTTTAATTCAAATGCAAGATCACACGAACTTTGTCATTCCAGTTAACGCATTTCAAATTACATTTAGTTAGAGTTAAATGACACATGACAATCATTACATAAGTAGTCTTTCAGAGTTTCACCAAATCACACACGAGTCGACTCAAACCGTTGGTGAACAAACAATAAATATTATAAACAATTACTTGATATAATTAAGTGTTACGTTTGTATGTGTAAATGTGTGCTTGTATGCATGTCATCAAATTATGGAGGTGATTGATGTTTTATGCTAGAATTATACAAAATAGAAGTTGAGGGTGCAAAGTGTAACATGTATATTAAGTAATAATATATATACATATTATTAACACTAAACCCTAATTTTCCCCTCCCTCCCTCTCCCTCTTGCGACGGCAGCCCACATCCACCTCCCCTCTCCCTTGATTGGCCAACAACACACACACACATACATACAAGAATTGTTACAAGTTGTGTTGAAGATCCAAGGTTACTAACTAGGTAATTAAACACTCCCTTAATCCATTCTATCTATTTGTTTGCACGATTAACATGACGATTATAAACCTAATTGTTAAATATGTTGATTATTGATGAGCTAGGGTTATATGCGTGATTTTTGGTTCATAGATTAGTAGTTTGTTGAGTTTTTGATGAAAACTGATGCTGGACGGATTCATAATTGCATGTTAAAACGACTTTAACTCGATGTTAATTATGTGTTTGGAAGTGATTATTGTTTCTATGATATGGTGGGTCAAGTCTAGTTTCTAAATAGTCTGATTTTGTAATTTTTGGATGTGTGGAATTTAGTTTTTATTAATTAACAAATCTGTGGCACGAGTCTGATTTGGGAAGCCTTCTTGTAGGCTGTTTTATAATTAGTTTATCTCACAAACGACAAGACCAATTGAGTTGATTCCACTTCTGGAAGTTAATAATTTGAGTGGGGAATCTAACCATTTGGCCATGAATTAATTGGATTAACCATGTACTAGGAATAGTAAATAACGCTTTGTTGCACATAATAAAGACTGCTGTGTGCTTACTGTGTTGTTTTGATCACTGTGAGAAAACCGTATGTAATAAAAATATAATAAAAATATTTTTTGAAACCTAACTCAGTTTTGCTTCTGTGATGAATTTTTGGTGATTTTATCTATATGTATGGTTAGTGAAATAGAGTAATGTTGACGTGTTAAAATCTGTCTCGGTTACTTAGCTGCTGAATTCTTTGATTTAACCTGAAAAGTTATTATTTGACCGATGTTTGCTATGTGTTTGACATATTTGCCCTTTTGGTAGATATTTTACTAATGATGTACCATAGTAACACTTAACACTATACTTGTTCACACATGTAACTTACCACCAACGTGTTTGTCGAGTCGCACTTGTTTCACAAATGAACACATCTCATGCATAACTTTTATGTGTCGAGTCTAGAGACTCACTCGTAGTTCAAACACTTATAAATTATTATTTTGTTTTTAGAGCACTAGTGAGGATTTCTGTGACGCACACTTTTCTCGAATTTTTGATAACTTCGCAAAAAGTGATTTTCACGGCCGCTTTTACTCTTTAACGCTTTTATTAGGGGTAGATAACATACTCCAATGCTTTAGATTTTTTTTATTGCTTTATATATCACTGTAAGGCTAAGCGGCAACAACCAACTAAATCCTTTTGAACAATCTAACCGGTTAATATTGGATAATAGCGAGTCACCTTTGAGTAGTACTACTGGGTTTGACAAACCCCACCCAACTCTAAACTCGACTGTAGGTCGAGTGGGTTTAATTTTGGCTAACACATTACCATGGTCGTGGTTGACATGGTGGCAAGGCAATTGTATAAACAGTCAACTTCGATGTCGAACGCTTAATAATACATGCTTGATAGGTTAGCTACATAGTGATATACAATTGACATAACACTATCTGGTAATGCTAAAACGAAACGCTTAAAATTTACTTAAACCTGTGAACTCACCAACCCGGTGTTGACACTTTTAGTATTTTTATCTTAGGTAGCTGTGATGGGTGAGCGGTATAGGACATGCATTCACTGAAATCTATATCTTTAAACTTCTTTTAAATTTTATCATGATAACTGTTGCTTTAAGTCATCTTGTATGGCGCAACTATTTGCTTTACAATTTACGCTTCCACATTTTTACTCAAGACTTGTATGTCTTGGTTGTTTTGGAAAACTTTAATTATGTTGTTTGATATAACTATTGAATCCGATCCTGTTAGTTCACACCCTCTGATGGTAAAACTCCGTTAGTGGATTTTGAGGTGTGAAAGATTGGTATCAGAGCTATTGGTTATAGCGAATTATAATTGCATTCATACTAGACTATAACCGCAACGACCCGTTAGTTATGATCTTACGCACTGCATATAATTATATATATATGATATATATTTGACTGTTCACTTTCTTTATTTCTTTTCCTCATTAACTCACACGCGCGTAAACCATACACGACTCATCCTTTAGGGATATCAACGCCATCATCATCATCCGACCCGGTGTCCCACGCCCCAGGAAAGGAATCGAAGCTTCCCAACCCATCACCACCTCGAGTAGTCCCAACAATAGTAACCTCTGCATCGAAGAGGCATCGCACATCTGGTGATGTGTACGAGGACAACGGTAACTGGAGTTGGTTCCCGAGTTTGATCGAGCGACTTGTTTACCGTCAGCAAGTTCCCCTACTACCTCTCCCGGGCTGTCTTATGTCCTTCAACACACCACCACCCCTAACCCAACCAACGGAGCGCGCTTTCGCCCTCTCGTCTCCTGTTTAGAGTGTGAAGTTGACATTATGCACTCGACAAGAGCGAATGTTACTGGATTGATATGGGATGAAGCTGAGGCTAGGAAGAGAATTTCCTACCTGACATAAGCCATGAAGGAAGTTCAGGATGCTCATGTTCAGTTAATGAAGCTAGTAACCAAGATGCAATCCGAGATGATAGACTTGCAGGAAAAAGTTTGGAATGCAAGAAGGCATGCAGCAATAGCTCTAGCTCGTTGCGAGACACTAGAGGCACGAATTGCCCCGAATGCGGCAGAACCGGTGGAAGATCCTAAAGAAGATCCTGAGGAGGAACCTGAAGAAGAACCGGAGGAAGAGCCGGCTGAGGAGGATGCACACTCAGACATGTCCTCAGACGACAACATCTACGGACGATAACACCTAGATGGAGGGGTTGTCTCCATCGAAACTTATATTTTCTATGATTTTAAGGATTGAATTTAAATACTTTGTAGCGGATACAATGGTTTTAATCATGAATTAATATTTGGATTAATATATGGTTGTGATGTGATGTTTTATTTCTTTTCTATCCTTTCTTTCCTACCTTTTATTACATGTATATATATGATATGTCTGGAAGAAACGTTGGAAGAAAACGAGAGTTCATGTCTAACAGTTTATGCTGTGATTCTAGGAGATGTCTGGAAGAAACGTTGGACGTGGTCGCGGTAACATCAACAAGACTGCAGCAGAACTCCAAGCCTTACTAAATGACCATGCGGCGGCAGCTCTGGCTGCTGATGTTCAGAATCAAGCCGGAGGCCAATCCGGAGTCTGTACTTTCAAGAATTACCTGGACTGTAAACCCAATTCGTTTAAGGGCACTACGGGAGCCATAGGTTTCCTGCGTTGGGCCGAGAAGGCAGAGTCAGCCTTTGAGATTTGCAACTGTCCACCAGCCACCAGGGTCAAGTTTGCTGCTGGAACACTGCAAGATTCAACCCTCACCTGGTGGAATTCAAATGTGTAGATACTCAGATTGGAGTTGGCGAATGCTATGATTTAGGAAGAATTCAAGATTATGATGCGGGAAGAGTATTGTCCTAGAGAGGAAATCTCAAAGCTGGAGTCAGAATTTTGGGCTTTGAAGATGGTGGGCTCTGAAATTGAAGCCTACACCACCCATTCTCACGAACTGGCGGTGATGTGCCCGCGGATGGTAGATCCGCCAAGTAAAAGGATTGATATGTATATCGATGGGTTGGTGCCCCAGATTCAGGGTATGGTGACGTCTTCCAAACCGACCACTATTCAGCAAGCGATCCGAATAGCCCACAAGCTGACGGATCAAGCAGTGGCCCAAGGTGCGTTACCACCTAGAGGTTCCACCTCTAAAACCTTTGACAACTCGATCAATGACAACAACAACAACTCTAGGAATGGAAAGAGGAAGTTTGATAACACAAGGTCCTCATCATCGAATCCCCCACAACAACAACACCACCGTAAACCCGAACTCTCTCGGAACTTCAACAATCTGAGTTCCAACAACAGCAACGGTGGCGGACAGGGTTCGAGTAACTATGCTGGAAAGTACCCCAAGTGTAACAAGTGCAACTATCACCATGCTGGCCCATGCGACCATATCAAGTGTCTGCGATGCGGTAAACTGGGTCATCAGGCCAAGTACTGTAGAGGCGAACTCGCGGGTAAGGGCGTCCCTAAACAACCCGTAACAACGAAAGGGTGCTTTGAGTGTGGTCAGGAGGGTCATTTCAGGAAGGACTGTCCTAAACTGAAACAAAATGAGGGCAACAGAGGCAATAGCAGTAACGGAGGCGACAGTAAGGGTAGAGCTTTTGTCATTGGATCGGGCCAGGCCCGCAGTGATCCGAATGTGGTTACCGGTAAGTTTCTTGTAAATGACTATTTTGTTTCTATTTTGTTTGACACAAGAGCTGATATGAGTTTTATGTAGAAAGCCTTTAGCGAATTGTTAGACTTAACTCCAACACCGTTAGATGCTAAGTTTCTTGTTGAATTAGCTGACGGTACGTCTCTAGAAAGCACACATCTACTAGCGGGATGTAAGTTGAAACTGTCGGATCATACCTTCGATATCGACCTCATACCCTTTACACTTGGTAGTTTCGACGTTGTTGTCGGCATGGACTGGCTATCCGAGAACAGAGTGGAGATTATATGACATGACAAGATTGTTCATATCACTACTCCTTCCGGAGAAGTCATCTCAATACAAGGCGAGAATAGCGGCATGACCAACACCATCATCACCCTCATGAAGGCGTATAAATATTTACCAAAGGGTCATCCGGCGATTTTAGCTCATGTTATTGAGAAACCCGCGGAGGAGTGTCAGGTCCCCGATTTCAGCTGGATCTTACTCAAATCATGTCATAACTCACACAAATAAATGTGCTGACAAGAGAGTTAATGACAGGTTGCTATATTTAGAAAGATTACTGTTTGTTAAAGGTGGAATCAATAACAAACAAGGTAGTTGCAATTAATAATCAGAGTTAGAAAACACAAACAAGATTCACTCAAAAGATTTCCATTTATATAATATTCATCATACAAAAGGTAATCGATTTAGGGTTTCTTCTAGGAAAACGGCAGTAGCTCAATAAAGATTATCGTATTCAGCAGCCTATTTTTCCGTGTTGTGTCTCTGTCCTCAGGTGTGCCCTACTTATTCCTTTTATAGGCCTGGCACCCTTGGACAGCTGTCATTCCTTCTAGAAACCCTAAATGATAAGACATATTCAAGTTACATATTCAGAAATAATCCTAAGTGTAAAACAAGTCTTCCGGGTAGGCTTTGCATCAATCTTGTCTTTCCGAGTATGCTCTGCCATCCTTTAGGACTTGGTAATATAGAAGTGTGCTCGGGATCAGTTTCCGGGTAGACTTTACTTGAAGAGTATTTTACCAAGTAAAATACTATGGTAGACTTCAATCTTCTTAACTTTGTCAGACTTTGCCCGACAAACCCTTACGAGCAACCTTGTTCTTCAATGGTCCCTTCAACCCTTTGCTAGAGAATAGCTTATTAGCAAAGTGTGCTTGGTAGCACTGTTCCTTGCTTGAGTTGAACCTTGCCCGATGATACTTGAGATATATCATTAAATCATCAAGCCTACTTGGACCATACTTATTAATGAATACCTTGCCCGGTCTTTCAATTACTTGGCTTCATGAGCTTGGTTAGCCTAAAGCTTACTCGGAAGTGAACTTTACTTGGCTATGAAGAACAAACCTGCTTGATACAGTGCACCATGCCCGGACTTGCATAAACTAGTGAACCTTGCCCGGAAATACACTAATTTGCAAACCCTGCTTGGATTTCCATCAAAGAAGACTTCAAGAAGATAACCCTGCCCGATAGACAAAATATCGTACCCAGCTAAGCAAAAGCTTGCTCGGAAGTCTAAGGTGTGCCCGGATCCATACTTAACAAATTTTGAGGAGATTGAGAAGATTCCAATATTCCATATGTTCCACAGAACAAGTCTTTGACTTAACAATCTCCCCCTTAAGGTCAATTTCTTGACTCAACAAGGAGAAGCGGATCAAAGATATACCGATTGTGCGAGAGTTTCCTGAAGTCTTCACGGAAGATTTTCCAGGACTCCAACCATTCGACAAGTCGAGTTCCAAATCAACTTAGCCCCCAGTGCAGCACCCATAGCACGAGCCCCGTATTGGCTCGCACCGGCGGAGCTTCCTGAGTTGTCCACTCAGTTACAAGAATTGTTGAATAAAGGTTTCATCCGACCCAGCTCATCACCATGGGGAGCCCCTGTTCTATTTATTCTACAGAAAGACGGGACTTTCCGCATGTGCATCGACTACCAAAAGCTGAACAAGGTGACGGTCAAGAACCGTTATCCCTTACCCCGAATTGATGATCTTTTTGACCAGCTTCAAGGATCGAGTTACTAATCGAAGATCGATTTTATAACGGGTTACCATCAATTAAGAGTGCGCAAAGAAGACATTTCAAAGACAGCATTCATAACTCGGTGTAACACCCCGGCTAAAGCGGAAACGCCTGAGTGTGACGTACAGATTGATCAAAACACATGTGACACTATTAAGTGACAATATTATCATTAATTCATTCCAAAGCATCAAGTACACAAGTTATTTCAAATGAACAAACACAAAGAAGAAGGAATAAAACAAATGTCTTCTTGTTTATTATTTAAATAACCAAACTTCTAGTATCTTCGCGAATTCATCCTCTAACGAAAGTACCTGTAGCATATATATAAAATAAAGTCAACTATCTGAATAGTTGGTGAGTTCACACAGTTGAAAATAATATATAAAAACCATACAATTCCATGAAAACTTGTGAAAACACATAAGGGTTCTTTACACTAGAAACAATGGTCCATGAGTGTAAAGAATAAATGAAGGTCTTTTCCAGTTGGGATTGTGCACCAACGTACTCAGATCGGAGTCCCTTTTCCACCATAAACAAATAGTCCATGGGTGCAAAGGGGGCGTATGATCATACTTATCGAAGAAATCCATGCACGTAATAATTGAGCAAGTAACAAGTAAACACACAAGTCCATGATGCGAATTGTAGTTTGTAGATAATAAATAAATAAATTGAATTTTTGATAGGATACATATGCTACCCCCAAAATAGTTAAAAAGGGTAAAAGGGGGTGTGAGAAACTCACCTTGATGTTGAAGACAAACTTGAAATAAAACCGGAAGTACGTAAATGAAATCGAAGCGATTGAACGTCGTGAACTAGAATTAAAAAGGAAATACAAAATTTAAAGACTATCTATTGGGATTATAAAAGTAAAATAATATTAGTTTTAGGAATGAGGCATTAATTTTAATATATATATTTCATTAACCTAGTACCAATGGGGACTTGGGGATTTGTAATGAGTTTAACAAAAATGAATAAAGTTTATATAAATCATTTGGTGCTTATTAGTTGAAGAGTGATTTCTAAATAAATAATTATAACTTATTAATATAAGATTAAATAACAATATTAATAACAATTTATGATTAAACAATTTATGTTTCTCCTAGTAACATAATTAATAAATTTACTAATTAATTAACTTAACTGTTTTGCATGAAATCTCTTAAAGAAAATTATAAATAGTAGTTTATGTTGAAATAAAATAAACAATAATTAATTTACTAAATTATTAATTTAAAGATATGAAGTATGCTATATCTATTGTAAAATATTTTAAATAAAGAAATTTTTATAAATCATTATATTTAAAAGAAAGTATATAAGTTTATGATGATCAACAAATCAAAAGATTTAGATAAATATATATTCATGCTTGTTCTTGCACAATAACTAGGTTTGATCCAAGATTTAGAAAAAATCAAAGTGTTTATTTTAGATATCCTTGATCATAATGATGCTTAAGACCAAAATATAAAACTTTTATGATAAAAGTAACAAGATCATGAAGAACAAATTCTGAACATTCAATATTAAATAAAAAAAACAATGAAATGCATGGAAACATAAAACTTACTTGTTAGTGATTTCAATCTTAAGAAAATAGTGGATTGAGGTGTGAAAATAATGAAGGATTTGTCCTTCTTTTGTAGTGAAGATATGAAGTAGTTATTTCTTATGGGATTTATGAAAATTAATCATATTTAATATAGTTAAAAACAAAAATTAAAATGGTTTAAAAGGTTTTCAAAGTGTTTTAACTCTTTTAGTAAATTTTATTTAATTAAAACATTAATTGCTTTATTTTTATTAGTTAATAAAAAAATAACTTATGAAAAAAAGATGGTAATAATAATAATCCAAGATTTATTCTAATGATTTGTATGTGAAAAGTTTATGAATAAATAATCTTTAAATGAGTATGTAATACTACAAGGATGGTAAAAAGTATATTTGCATAGAAATGATCACATAAAATACATATAACGAAAATTGAGATTAATTAATAATATTATTAAAGTATATGAATTTAAATAGAAACAAAACCGAAAATTTAAAATGGGTCGGGTCTTCGGGTTTGAAAAGTAACGAATGTTACAGGACTTACAACTTTTAGAAATTTCGTCCCGATTTTAAAATAAAAAAAAATTTAAAAGAGAACAACTAATAAACAGAGTTGTTGGAAATTTTAACAATTTTATATATGCATAATTAAAATAAAATAACGTAGATCTTTGAATGACCCGAAAGAATGCCACAAATAGGAAATATGATAAGGACACTTATATATAGGATGTACCAGCGGCGTATTCACCATGCCCATATCATATTGTATTTGCCCCGTTCTCCAAAAATCATTCCAAGTTCCGAGTTATTTCACACAACCGGACTTATTATATTTTCCATGCGAGGACTTTGATAATTACGTGTCGACCCATAATTACCTCTATCGTCGGATGATCCATATAACTTGCTCTATTGTGTGGTTTTAAGACATGGACTTTATAATTACATAAAATTTTCATATAGAACATTGAAAATAAAAAAAATAATGAATTTAAAGGGTAAGCATTACTAAATAAGTCAAGTAAATAAAATCATCGAGTCTAAACCAAGTAAACGATTTAAAAAAAACGAAATAAACGAGGTAATGAAGTTAAAGAATGAAGCATTTAGAAATATGAACATCGTAACATGTGATTGAAATAATGGGGTCGAGAATAACGTGGTAAGTAAACGTGGCATTTAACCAACGAAATATGAATATGTAACTTGATAACACATTAGGTTCGAGAATAGCTTAAATAAACGAAACTTTTAAGTATCAAAATATCATGATGTTTAACAAATGAAAATCTCCAATAAAACATAGACGTGACCAATGACAACGTCGAGAAGAATAAACAATTATATCTTATAAACATGTAAATTGGTAATAACTCGAAATAAAATGGATAAACGAAATTTTAATATTAAACTATTGAAATCGATTAAGTTTGTGAAAAGAAAAATTTTCCAATAGTAACTTTGTGCTTATCAAGTATATAATTAGAACTTCAAAATTAAAATAAAGTATTTGTCTTAGATTGATGAAATCAAGAAAAATATATTGGTTCAAATAAAACATTGAGATGAAATAAAGTGAACATTACAATATATAAATTAATAATTTGAAATAAAATATATAAACAATATTCTACTATCACAATATGGAAATCTATTAAGTTTGTGAAAGAAAAGTTCCAATAGCAACCTTGAGTTTATCAAAGTAAACAATTGAAATTTCGAAATCAGAATAAAGCATTTGTTCCGAATTGATGAAATCAAGAACCACAAAATGGTTTAAATAAAACATCGAGTGAAAGAGAAGTACACGAATAAACAAAACAATTTGTGTAAAAATATAACGTAACATAAACTCGGCATGTACATGGGACACAGTTCGGGGTTCTAAGTAAACGAATTCGTTTGGGGAGAACCGGTCACCGATAGTAAAATGTAGAAATAAAAATGAAAATACAGTTTCTATTAGGTAACTATGAACACATACATGTTCATAGTCCCAATTTCCACTTAACGATTACATTGATGGGAAATTGGTCAAAGATCCCGAGGTAACAAACGTAAACCGATTAATAAAATGCGACTAAGGATGATGTACGAATTTGCGTTTCGTAAAATACAAACGAATATGGATCAAAGATTAATGAACAATCGAAATAACTTCGTAAACAATATTCTAAAGAAGTGGATATAAAATTCACTTTGGGTAAGTTCGAAACATACGTGATGAAGAAAATAAAGAAAAGTGACGTTTGTCTTCTCTAGTGTCGGTTTGTTTGTGGTATGAATGTTGACGTGAGAGATGGTGTCATGATTTCTTAGCCGAAACTCATTGGCGTTAATGAAGGGGAAAAAAAGGAATGGATGCAACATATATTTTAATTTACAAAAATCGGTTGTAAATCGTGATGCCTTTTTTTTCATCTCATGATTAAATAAAGTTTATTCTATTTTACTTAGGCAAAAAGTTTTTAGCTATCGCTAAGAGTTGTAAATTTTATGAAACTTTCACATAAAAACAAATGTTTCTTTTGACCCGTGACCTAGGTAGAAAGGAAAGAAATGATCGTCAAAGTATCCGAATTGTTGAACGAAAATTAGCCTTATAGGGCTTAAGACTTGTTTTGAAGCAAAAATTTACTTTAAATATGGGTTGAAATAATAATTACATTATTATTAGTGGTGATGATAATACTAGTAATAATAATATTACTAATCATAAAAATATTATTGAATGAAAAATAGTTTCAAAAGCGCTCAAAACTTGTTTGAAGCAAATATTTTACTTTAAATATTATTATATTAATATCAGTGATGATGATACTAGTAATAATGATATTACTAATAATGATAATAATAAAAATATTAACAATAATAATAATAATTTTTTTTAATAATAACCATATTGATAATTACCGTAATAATTTGATGATGATGGTGATGGTACTAATAACAATAGTAGTAGTAACATTAATAATGAAGGTAATATTTAACAATTTTAAAACTAATAATAATAATAGAGGTAATATATTCTTTTTAAAGAAAAACCATTTGATTGAAGGATAAAATAACTAAGGATTTGGGATTAGGCGTGAGGTGTTAGTAAAAGAAATAAAATGTAGAAAAATATGCAAAAGAAAATATAAACAAGTTTGATGAGTTTTGTAAAAAAAATCTAAGTATTGAAACCGAAAAATCGCATAAGGTCGACAAAGGATGCGGGGTTAGGATATTGCATGGCGGAAACAAGTTAGGCCTTCCAAAGTATAGCGAGTGTTCTAAGGTCACCACAATGTTAGTAGGCTTGAAGCATGAGGTTAAACAAGTGATTGAGACAAATGGTTAGGTACAGGTCTTGCAGATGGGGGCGTTGAGTTTGGGTAGGTCTTAGCAATAAGTGTTAACTGAATCTACCACGGGTTGAAGCATATCAATGTTTCGGGGAAGTAAAGTGGTGAAATTTACACATACTGTACAAATGGTGTGTTTCAGCGTGAGGCTATTCGGTTGGGTTTAGTTTGCATTTCCAAGAATGGTGTTGGGTTTGAATTTGAATTAACTATAGCGATGAAGGTAGGTGCGGTCGAACGTGGGGTGATCGGGATCGCGGAGGCCATTTACTTGATAAATTGGATTGTTATTTCGCCTGTTGAGTGCGACAACTAGGAAAACGAGAAGGCGTGATACAAAACATGAAGAATTTGCGTGACTTGGGACGCAAGTATGAAAACGACTAATAGATACATCAATGAAAACAAGTAAAGAAAAGAAATCGCATGAAACAAATTTGAAATCGAAATTGGAATTCCCATGAAACGTCTTTATTTTTCACCTTTCAATAAACGAAAACCTCATAAATTATTGAATAATCATATGGAAAAAGTATTAAACTTAACAATAAATAGTGAAATCGAATTGAAAATCGAATGTCATAAACCACCATGACTTTTTAAATTTTCACTTCTAACACATAATAGTAAAATAACAAAGGAATCGTTTGAAATTCGGTTATTACTTTGCAAACTTTTAAAAGTTTAAGCCGTAAATGAGCGTATAAATAAAGAAAACGTGTCACAAATTTTTTTTAAAACTTAACTATTCTCGTATAAAAATGCGTAATTAACTCAAACGAAAGCTGGGTATTCGTGTACGGACTTCCAGTTAAAACACATTGTAAAACATAGAGGAGTGCAACCATATTCTTTTCACAAAGAGAACATGGTCGCGTTTGAAAACTTAAAGTTGTGATTCATATGGCGTTGAAAGTGGTATGATTTGGCTTAATAGAGTTCATGCTCTTTCCTAACTCTCCAGGTAAGCAACCGGGTCCCTCGTCTGATTGGGATTTATACGCATTGCTTATCATTAGGTTTCAATAACCTTGGTGTCAAGAGTTTCAGAAAACAGGCACGCCCCCCTTACAGTTTACTACATACCTGCCATATAGAACCATCTTTAAGAAGAATAAATAAAAATCAATAATTGAAAATGTTGGAAAACTCTTTGCTTTTAGGCATAAGCCTTGGACTTGTGTGTGCTTGTGTAATTGAAGTACTTGAATCATCAGTACAATAGTATTTGCGTACATGAGGCATAAACAAATTAATAATAACAAAATAATGTGCATTGAACAATCAAATTAGGCTCACATAATTTCTAATCATGCAACCTAAACAATTAAGCAAATAAACTATAATCAACTAGAACACTACGTCTAATGTCCTATCTTATAGTCACGGCTCTGATACCAATCTGTAACACCCCGGCTAAAGCGGAAATGCCTGAGTGTGACGTACAGATTGCTCAAAACACATGTGACACTATTAAGTGATAATATTATCATTAATTCATTCCAAAGCATCAAGTACACAAGTTATTTCAAATGAACAAACACAAAGAAGAAGGAATAAAACAAATGTCTTCTTGTTTATTATTTAAATAACCTAATCTAGTATCTTCGCGAATTCATCCTCTAACGAAAGTACCTGTAGCATATATATAAAATAAAGACAACTATCTGAATAGTTGGTGAGTTCACACAGTTGAAAATAATATATAAAAACCATACAATTCCATGAAAACTTGTGAAAACACATAAGGGTTCTTTACACTAGAAACAATGGTCCATGAGTGTAAAGAATAAATGAAGGTCTTTTCCAGTTGAGATTGTGCACCAACGTACTCAGATCGGAGTCCCTTTTCCACCATAAACAAATAGTCCATGGGTGCAAAGGGGGCGTATGATCATACTTATCAAATAAATCCATGCACGTAATAATTGAGCAAGTAACAAGTAAACACACAAGTCCATGATGCGAATTGTAGTTTGTAGATAATAAATAAATAAATTGAATTTTTGATAGGATACATATGCTACCCCCAAAATAGTTAAAAAGGGTAAAAGGGGGTGTGAGAAACTCACCTTGATGTTGAAGACAAACTTGAAATAAAACCGGAAGTACGTAAATGAAATCGAAGCGATTGAACGTCGTGAACTAGAATTAAAGAGGAAATACAAAATTTAAAGACTAACTATTGGGATTATAAAAGTAAAATAATATTAGTTTTAGGAATGAGGCATTAATTTTAATATATATATTTCATTAACCTAGTGCCAATGGGGACTTGGGGATTTGTAATGAGTTTAACAAAAATGAATAAAGTTTATATAAATCATTTTGTGCTTATTAGATGAAGAGTGATTTGTAAATAAATAATTATAACTTATTAATATAAGATTAAATAACAATATTAATAACAATTTATGATTAAACAATTTATGTTTCTCCTAGTAACATAATTAATAAATTTACTAATTAATTAACTTAACTGTTTTGCATGAAATCTCTTAAAGAAAATTATAAATAGTAGTTTATGTTGAAATAAAATAAACAATAATTAATTTACTAAATTATTAATTTAAAGATATGAAGTATGCTATATCTATTGTAAAATATTTTAAATAAAGAAATTTTTATAAATCATTATATTTAAAAGAAAGTATGTAAGTTTATGTTGATCAACAAATCAAAAGATTTAGATAAATATATATTCATGCTTGTTCTTGCACAATAACTTGGTTTGATCCAAGATTTAGAAAAATTCAAAGTGTTTATTTTGGATATCCATGATCATAATGATTCTTAAGACCAAAATATAAAACTTTTATGATGAAAGTAACAAGATCATGAAGAACAAATTCTGAACATTCAACATTAAATAAAAAAAAACAATGAAATGCATGGAAACATAAAACTTACTTGTTAGTGATTTCAATCTTAAGAAAATAGTGGATTGAGGTGTGAAAATAATGAAGGATTTGTCCTCCTTTTGTAGTGAAGATATGAAGTAGTTATGTCTTATGGGATTTATGAAAATTAATCATATTTAATATAGTTAAAAACAAAAATTAAAATGGTTTAAAAGGTTTTCAAAGTGTTATAACTCTTTTAGTAAATTTTATTTAATTAAAACATTAATTGCTTTATTTTTATTAGTTAATAAAAAAATAACTTATGAAAAAAAGATGGTAATAATAATAATCCAAGATTTATTCTAATGATTTGTATGGGAAAAGTTTATGAATAAATAATCTTTAAATGAGTATGCAATACTACAAGGATGGTAAAAAGTATATTTGCATAGAAATGATCACATAAAATACATATAACGAAAATTGAGATTAATTAATAATATTATTAAAGTATATGAACTTAAATAGAAACAAAACCGAAAATTTAAAATGGGTCGGGTTTCCGGGTTTGAAAAGTAACGAATGTTACACTCGGCATGGTCACTATGAGTTTTCGATTATGCCCTTTGGTTTAACTAATGCACCAGCCGTATTTATGGACCTTATGAACAGAGTATGCAAGGCGTATCTCGACAAGTTTGTTATTGTTTTTATTGACGACATCCTCGTCTACCCCAAGAACAAGACCGATCATGAAGAACACCTAAGGTTAATCCTGGAATTACTAAAGTAGAAACAACTGTACGCTAAGCTCTCGAAATGCGAATTTTGGCTTCTCGAGGTTCACTTCTTAGGACATGTGATCAAAGAGAGTGGTATCCATGTCGATCCAGGCAAGGTAGAGGCCATCAAAAACTGAGAAGCACCTAAGACTGCGACTGAGGTGTGACAATTCCTAGGACTGGCTAGCTAGCTACTACCGACGTTTCATCGAGGGGTTTTCAAAGATTTCTCAACCCCTCACCGCACATACACAAAATGGTACTAAGTATAATTGGGGTGACGCGTAGGAGTTTGCCTTTCAACTTTTGAAAACAAAACTCTGTAACGCCTATCCTAGCCCTCCCCAAGGGAACGGAGAATTTTGCAGTACATTGTGATGCATCGATACAGGGTCTCGTCTGCTAGCTAATGCAACTTGAGAAGGTTATAGCTAGGGGCGGACCCACATAGAGAGTATCGGGGTCCCGGGACATCAATGTTTCTTAAATATTTCTTAGAGGCGGTATAATGAATTTTTAAGGGATTCCATAAATACTAGTAGATGGAACCCATACCATTATTAATAATGTGGTGTAGTGGTAAGTCCCTTGTTTTACATTTGAAAGGCCATGGGTTCAAGCCTTAGAAGAGTCATTTTATTTTTGTTTCTTAGTTTTTATCCATCACAACAGAGTTTTTGTTCAAATATATGGGGATTAATGTTTATGTTCTTTCTACTACAGCTGGTTTTTAATTGCTATTGCTGCTGCAAAATGAATACTTCAAAATTTAGATGTCATGCTTATTGCATTTTGATTTGTTTTATGATTTGTAATAATAGGTGTGGTATGATGTATGATGTGCTTGTTTAGATTTGATTATAGTCTAGTTGGGCTTCTTACTTTTAATTTTTGTTTGAATGTTTTGGGCATGTTGCCAGGTTTCATAGGTTGGTGTGGTTTTGGTTGTTGTATGGTTTTTTTGAGGTTGTTATAGATGAAAAGAAACATTATCAACCACCATTACTCCGCACACATCTTGTCGCTTCAAATACGTGTGTTAACAAATCGAGCTTTACTGGTTGACGGGTTAAACGCGACACAAACCCGAAAATTATGTATGGTTTCTAATGAGTAATGATCATATTTCTTTTATTACATTATTTTTTTATTACGTTTCTCGCCTCGACCTGACCCGACCCGACCCACATGCTGATGCTCACGATTTCGATAGCCATACCAGTGATTTGGAGGAGATCTCTCGAAAAGTCTTTAGTGCGCATTTCGGTCAACTCTCCATCATCTTCCTTTGGCTGAGCGGCATGTATTTCCACGGTGCTCGTTTTTCCAATTATGAAGCATGGCTAAGCGATCCGACTCACATTGGGCCTAGTGCCCAGGTGGTTTGGCCGATAGTGGGACAAGAAATCTTGAATGGTGATGTGGGCGGGGGCTTCCGAGGAATACAAATAACCTCTGGTTTTTTTCAGATTTGGCGAGCATCTGGAATAACTAGCGAATTACAACTCTATTGTAAACCAACCCGAAAAATCTTGACATAAAAAAGTGGGACCCCAATGGATAAAAATCCTGGGTCCGCCACTGGTTATAGCCTATCCCTCTCGACAATTGTGGATACACGAGAAGAACTATACGACCCATGACTTGGAACTCAAAGCTGTGGTGTTTGCCCTTAAGATATGGAGACATTACTTGTTCGGTACCAAGTTTACCATTTACACCGACCACAAGAGTCTCCAACATATCTACGATCAGAAGGAGTTGAACATGCGACATCGTCGTTGGGTCGAACCACTTAAGGATTATGATTGTGCCATCAAGTACCACCCTGGCAAGGCCAATGTAGTGGCCGATGCTCTCAGCAAATAGGAAACCATTAAGCCTAGACGGGTGCGAGCATTACAACTCACGATTCATGCCAACTTGCCTGATCAGATTCGCGATGCTCAACTCGAAGCTTTGTAAGACGATAACCTCCCATCAGAAATCATGCGAGGCATGGATAAGCAACTTGAAACCAAATCGGACGGGGTCCAATATTTCGAAAACCGGATTTGGGTCCCTCGATACGGAGACTTGAGAAATCTGGTGATGGACGAGGCACACAAGTCTCGACATTCCACTCACCCTGGCTCAGACAAAATGTACCATGACCTGAAGGTAATTTACTGGTGGCAGAACATGAAAGCCGACATTGCCACCTACGTGAGGAAATGTTTAACATGTGCAAGATTCAAGGTGGAATATCATAAACCATCTGGCCTGTTACAGCAACCGGAAATCCCAACGTGGAAATGGGAACACATTTCCATGGATTTCATCACAGGATTTCCCAAAACACCGACGGGATGCGATACCATTTGGGTGATCATTGACCAGTTGACTAAGTCTGCGCATTTCTTGGCGATCAAGGAGTCGGACAAAATGGAAAGACTTGACTAAGTCTGTGCATTTCTTGGCGATCAAGGAGTCTGACAAAATGGAAAGACTGACTCACATCTACATGAAAGAAGTAGTGTCTAGACACGAAGGGCCTGTCTCAATCATTTCTGATCGAGATTCCCGTTTCACTTCGCACTTTTGGAAGTCACTACAGAACGCACTAGGCACCCGCCTCGATATGAGCACATCATACCATCCTCAAACGGATGGGCATAGTGAACGCACCATTCAAACCTTGGAAGACATGTTGCGTTCATGCGTATTGGATTTCGGAAAGAGTTGGGAACCCCACTTGCCCTTGGTAGAGTTTTCGTATAATATGAGCTACCACGCCAGTATTAAAGCAGCGCCGTTTGAAGCGTTGTACGGACGAAAGTGTCGATCGCCTCTTTGCTGGGCAAAAGTGGGTGATAGCCAAATCACTGGTCCCGAATTAGTACTTGAAACCTCAGAAAAGATTGTCAAAATCCTAAATCGCATGGCAGCAGCAAGGGATAGCCAAAAGAGTTACGCCGAAAAGTGCTAAAAACCTCTGGAACTCCAAGTGAATGACAAGGTTTTACTGAAAGTCTCACCTTGGAAAGGTGTAGTTCGCTTTGGAAAGTGAAACAAACTAAATCCACGATACGTTGGCCCATACTGGATAACTAAACGCATCAGCCCGGTAGCGTACCGATTGGATTTACCAGCAAAACTCATTGGCGTACACAATGTTTTTCATGTATCCAACTTGAAGAAATGAATTTCTAATGAAACACTAGCAGTTCCTTTGGGCGAGTTGCAAGTTGATGAACAGTTACGCTTCATTGAAGAACCGGTTGAAGTTTTGGATTGGGAGACCAAAACACTCAAACACAGCTAGATTCCTATCGTTAAAGTTCGTTGGAACTCAAGACGCAGACTAGAGTTCACGTGGGAACGCGAGGATCAAATGATGAAAAAGTATCCTCACCTTTACGAAGGGTTGAACAAGCACCGAAAACCGCGAAGGCCGACAAACCGTCAGGAAACACCGGAGGTATTAATTAAATTTCGGGACGAAATTTCTTTCTACAGGAGGATGATGTGACAAACTGAAAATTTTTTCCTATTTCAGACAGCCATTGCGACATGACACAAATTTTCGGGACGAAAATTATTTTTACATGGGAATGATGTGACACTCGTCAATTTCAGGTTAACTCCGTTAGTCCGAACACCCTTAATTCAAACGCAAGATCACATGAACTATGTAATTCCAGTTAACGCATTTCAAATTACAATTAATTAGAGTTAAATGACACATGACAATCATTACATAAGTAGTCTTTCGGAGTTTCACCGAAACACACACGAGTCGACTCAAACTGTTGGTGAACAAACAATAAATATTATAAACAAGTACTTGATATAACTATGTGTTAGGTTTGTATGTGTAAAGGTGTGCTTGTATGCATGTCATCATATTATGGAGGTGATTGATGTTTTATGCTAGAATTATACAAAATAGAAGTTGGGGGGTGCAAAGTGTAACATGTATATTAACTAATAATATATATACATATTATTAACACTAAACCCTAATTCTCCCCTCCCTCCCTCTACTTCTTGCGACGGCAGCCCCACACCCCCTCCCCTCTCCCTTGAATGGCCAACAACACACACACACATACATACAAGAATTGTTACAAGTTGTTTGAAGATCCAAGGTTACTAACTAGGTAATTAAACACTCTCTTAATCCATTCCATCGATTTGTTTGCATGATTAAGATGATGATAATAAACCCTAATTGTTAAATATGTTGATTATTGATGAGCTAGGGTTGTATGCATGATTTTTGGTTCATAGATTAGTAGTTTGTTCAGTTTTTGATGAAAACTGATGCAGGTCAGATTCATAATTGCATGTTAAAACGACTGTAACTCCATGTTAATGATGTTTTTGGAAGTGATTATTGATTCTAGGATGTAGTAGGTCGAGTCTAGTTTCTAAAGAGTCTGAGTTTTGTAATTTTTGGACGCGTGGAAGTTAGTTTTTATTAATTTACAAATCTGTGGCGCGAGTCTGATTCAGGAAGCCTTCTTGTAGACTGTTTTGTAATTAGTATATCTCACAAACGACAAGACCAATTGAGTTGATTCCACTTCTGGAAGTTAATAATTTGAGTGTAGAACTAATCCGGTAGGCCTTGTATTAATTGGATTAACCATGTAATGGTAATAGTAAATAACATTTTGTTGCGCATGATATTGACTGCTGTGTGCTTACTGAGTCGTTTTGATCATTGTGAGAAAACCGTATGTAATAAAAATATAATAAAAATATTTTTAGAAACCTAACTCAGTTTTGCTTCTGTGATGAAGTTTTCGTGATTTTATCTATAGGTATGGTTAGTAAAATAGAGTAATCTTGGCGTGTTAAAATCTGTCTCGGTAACTTAGCTGCTGAATTCTTTGATTTAACATGAAAAGTGATTATTTGACCGATGTTTGCTATGTGTTTGAAATAGTTTTCCTTGTGATAGATATTTTACTGATGATGTACCATAGTAACACTTAACACTATACTTGTTCACACATGTAACTTACCACCAACGTGTTTGTCGAGTCGCACTTGATTCACAAACGAACACATCTCATGCATAATTTTTATGTGTCAAGTCTAGAGACTCACTCATAGTTCAAACACTTAGAAATTCTCATTTTGTTTTTAGAGAACTAGTGAGGATTTCTTTGACTCACGCTTTTCTCGGATTTTTTATAACTTCTCAAACAGTGAGTTTCACGGCCCCTTTTACTCTTTAACGCTTTTATTAGGGGGTGATAACATACACCAATGCATTAGATTTTCTTTATTGCTTTATATATCACTTGTAAGGCTAAGTGGCAACAACCAACTAAGTCCTTTTGAACAATCGAACCGATTAATATTGGATAATAGCTAGTCACCTTTGAGTAGTACTACTGGGTTTGACAAACCCCACCCAACTCTAAACTCGATTGTAGGTCGAGTGGGTGTAATTTTAGCTAACACATTACCATGGTCGTGGTTGATATGGTGGCAAGGCAATTGTATAAACAATCAGCTTCGGTGTCGAACACTTAGTAATACATGCTTGATAGGTTAGCTACCTATTGATATATAATTGACATAACACTATCTTGTACGCTAAAACGAAACGCTTAAAATTTACTTAAACCTATGAAATCACCAACCCTGTGTTGACACTTTTAGTATGTTTATCACATGTAGCCGAGGCGGGCGAGCGGTATAGGCCATGCATTCACTGAACTCTATTGCTTTAAACTTCTTTTAAATTTTATCATGATAACTGTTGCTTTAAGTCATCTTGTGTGGCGCAACTATTTGCTTTACAGTTTACGCTTCCGCATTTTTACTTAAGACTTGTATGTCTTGGTTGTTTTTGAAAACTTTAATTATGGAAACTTTAATTATGGTGTTTGATATAACTAATGATTCCGATCCTGTTAGTTCACACCCTCTAACGGTAAAACTCCATTAGTGGATTTTGAAGGTGTGACAATAATGGCTACAAACCCGGTATAAATGCAACCTTTAAGGGATTTTAAACAACGGGATCCAAGTTAGGCTTGTAATCCAAAACAAACAATAAAAATCTATTTTTTTGGCGTTTTAAGGTAACGATACCTTGAGCATACTATGAAAGTGTGTGTATGTGAACATTTATGATTTTTGATTGAATTAAATAAGTTTATAAATAAACAAGTGCAATGAACAATCAAATAAAGTAAACACGTATAAGCACATGTATAAGGACCCTAGAGCAAAAACCAATTTGGTCGTTACGTCTAACCACCTATCTTATAGTCTTGTGGCTCCGATACCAATCTGTCACACCTCGACCACAGGTGGCGGAATAAGCCGGGGTGCAACGGATTGCCCAAATACACAAGACACTATTTAAAGTGACAATATATAACAACTCATTTAATTTCACAAAATCATAACGTCACATGACAATATCCGTACAATAATCATACCAAAATATAGCAAATATTATATTGTCCATTTTTGCTAATATCCTAACGGTCTTTGATAGCGTTTTCTCCAAGTCTCGAGTCAACCAAAACTCAAACCTGTAACATTGCATAAAATAAAGTTTATCAACACAAAGTTTGGTGAGCAATTCATAGTTCTGAACAAATATGTATATAATAGGAAATTCCACAACTTGTATACGAAACAATTAATAATAACAACAATTTGGATAATGATATCATTAATAAGAATACATTGACGACACCTTGCTATAAGGGGATGCCAAATAGACTAGGATTTATATGAAACCGTTAATAAGAATACATTAACGACACCTTGCTATAAGGGGATGCCAAATAGTCTAGGATTTATTAATCAACCCTCCAAAAAGCGGTAAACACATTAGCATATAAGCATATAACCATAGGAAACCAAATCGAACATTTATTTAAGTAAAGTATACAATAAAGTTTGTGGTTTAAGACTCAAGTATAAAACATTTAGTTTAATAAGTATGCAATATCACCCCCAAAACGAAAAAAGGAAAACAGGGTATGAAAGTACTCACGTTTAAATTATAAACTTGAAAGATGGATGATTTGGAGTTTAACCAGAACAACGGGTTTAACGAACGAAGCCTACAATAAAAGAAAGTCTTAAATTAGGAAGGTTGTCTTAGAAGTCCTTAAATGAATATAAATGTTGAGAAATGTAAACAATTAAAGTTTAAGGTTTAAAATGTAAATATTTAAGAAAATGTGATACTAGTCCTTTAAAAATATAAGTTTGCTCGAAACCGGGTTAAAGTATCTAACCTTAATATTTACTCAACCTATGTTAAGTAATAAGGTGGGTAAAAATGCAAGAATGCAAGTACCTTTATAATATAGATACTAAAACGGGTTTTAACGAGTGTTCGGGTTGTTGGTTCGGGTCTTAATAATTGGTCAAACCCAAAGTCAACTTTCCAAAATAATGAATGTTATGAGATAACTCAATAAAATTTAATACGAATTAACCAAATATGTAGTTCTATCGCTTTAGAACTAACAACGTCCGTTAAAAGAGTGTTCGGGTTTGTCGGTCCAACTTTGTTATATGATCAAGTTGGATTCAACGTTCCAAGTAATTTAATAAAATATTTAAAATCAGTTTATAAATGATTTTTAACGAAATATAGAAGTCTTGATAGCTAAACACACACTTGTGTGTCTTATGCGAGTGAAAGTCGGTTTAGTTCGGTTTGGTTCGGTTTCCATCTCACAATTAGTTCATAGATGGTTGTCACATGCCCAAGTATCAAAGAACTTGTATAAAAATTTATACATGAAGACACTTAAGTTTTACAACCAAAAAGTTAACAATAAAGCCTTTAAATGAAAGTTTGGTTTTCGGTTCGGATCTTGTTTCGGGTTAAGACCGAGGTAAGATTCTACAAACCCATAACCATAGAACTTATATAAATGATTTTAGAAACTTTAATCTAACATAAAACATGTTTAAACAATTATTTAACAAACACTACAACAAAAAAAAGGCTTTTTAGGACCTTTTGTGTATAACGCTTGTAAAATAGAGTCCTAAAATCTATTTAATAGGACAAATAAACTTTTGGGGTCCTTTTATAATATACACTACATAACCGGTGTCCTAAAAAGTTATTTAATAGGATAGATGATTCATTGGGGGTCGTAATATCATATAACTTAATAAGACACTTAAAATGTAGATACTAATAAAGTTATCTATAAGACATGTAGTTGTTGGTGTCCCATTATGTGGTAATGTGATAGGACACTTGAACACCTGAGGTCTTATTATAACATAAGTTAATAGGACACTTTGTAGTTAAGTCATAAACGTTAGGTGTTATAGGACCCTTTCTAGTCGAAGTTATAAGAACATAACTATATAACACATTTGACACTAGGGTCTTATAACTTTAACCTTTATAAGACGCTTAATCATTGTGGTGTTATTATAATACACCGTAATAGGACATTTAATATTTGAGTCATAACACATCTGTTTTATACGACGCTTATTCGCTAAAGTTTTGTTATAACATAACTTAACAGGACACTTGACACTTGAGTCTTATAACTTTAACATTTATAAGACGGTTAATCATTGTGGTGTTATTATAATACACCTTAATAGGACATTTGATATTTAAGTCATAAAACATATGTTTTATAGGACGCTTATTCGCTAAAGTTTTATTATAACATAACTTAACAGGACACTTGACACTTGAGTCTTATAACTTTAACCTTTATAGGAAGCTTAATTATTGTGGTGTTATTATAATACACCATAATAGAACACTTGATATTTTAATCATAAAACATTGGTTTTATAAGACGTTATTTCGCTAGAGTTTTATTACAACATAACTTAATATGACACTTGACACTTGACACTTGGGTCTTATAATTTTAACCTTTACATGGCGTTTAACCATTGTGGTGTTATTGTAATACAACGTAATATGACACTTGATATATGAGTCATAAATATCAATTTTATAGTACGCTTATTCGCTAGAATTTCATTATAACATAACTTATTGTGACACTTGACACTTGAGTTTTATAAATTTAAACTTTATAAGACGCTTAATCATTGTGGTATTATTATAATATACCATAATAGGACCTGAATATCGAAATACTAACCTTGCTTTTGTGGTTTGAACCAGACTGAAAACTAGCAAACATAGTAAAACCTCGTGATCTTCAAATTGGCATCAACACCAAAAATTTCTTCTGAGTTGTCAAAGCTAGGGTTTATAAATGTAGGAGACTAGTGAAGTCTTTATCACTTCAGGAACAAATAAGTTCTAGGCCAAAACAAGTGCAAAAAAAAAAAAAACAATGGAAAAGACTAGTGAAGTATTTGAATAAACAGAAGTCTAAGGTATGAAATGGCCTTCTAGTTCAAATAACATTAGTTTATTTTTCATTCTAATATTTCACTTTCATACTGTAGATGGTAAATGAAAAAAACAAGGCGAATAGGGAAAAGAAGAAGATGGTGCAAGTAACGGGTAAAAAAAAGTTATGCTCAAATCCGTGGAGAGCTAAAGGTGAGTGCATGAGATGGTGCAATTGTTAATGTAGCATGCCGATATCCGTTCACTATTACATAAATAAGTATTTGCCACGAAAAAAATCGGTAGCAATTTTTGCTACGAATTAGCTACAGATTAGCTACGGACACGTCTTGCTACAATTTTGCTACGGATATTCTGTTGCAAAAAAAAAATACGTAGCAAAATCCGTAGCAAGATGGATAAACAAATACTGTTTTTTTATTGGTTATGTTACATGTCGTCTATGTATGTGCGTGTATGCATATGAATGTATATGTATGAGTATATGCATCTGCCTATGTATAGTGCAAAACTATGTATTTGTATGTGTATTCATACATGTAATGATACATGTATGTGTGTGCATGTGGATGTGTGTGTATATGCATATGAATGTATATGTTTGTGTATTGTGCACAGATACATAGTGTATGAATACATGTATTAATACGTGTATATGTGTATGCATATGAATGTATATGTATGAGTATATGCATTACAGTGTTGAGTTTACTTCTTGATAGTGTTTCTTAGTGTGTGCAATTAACATTTTAGTTTAATAACATGAGGTGATGGTTAAAACTTTGGATCCTTGAGATCTTGGTTTCTAAATATTATTTCAGGGGTTTTCCCACATTGGTGTGGTGTTATTGGTGAGTCAGGCCTATAGTGTCAAAATCAGTATGGACGGTTAACATCCCGTCTCAGAATGACTTCTCAGGCATTAGGGTAATTCCAAACGTTGTTAACAAAACTTGCATATGTGTGTGTATGAATACATGCATAAGATTAGATGGAGGATCTAAGATGGAGTTAGTGGGATAGATTGGTTTTCACAAATCTTATATCAACCCAATTGTGTAGTTTAGTTGGGCCAGGGGTGGCCCCGACCCCTCCGTTTTTTCACTCGGTGGTGTAAAATTATCCTTTTTCGGCCGAATATTTTATACACACTGTAAATTTACCCGTTTCCGACCGAAATTTTGAGCCCGCCCCCTTTCGTTTTTCGCTCGGTAGTGTACATTAATCCTTTTTCAGGCAGAAATTTTTATACATAGTGTAAATTTACCCGTTTTCGACCGAATTTTGAGCCCGCCCCCCTCTAGTTTATGAATTTTTCTATACATATTAAGTCCCGCTCCCTCGAAATGTATGTACAAGCTTCGCCACTGTACCGGCCATATGTGGTCGGGATAGATTGGTTTTATTTTATTATAATTTCATTTTAAGTTAGCGGGAATGTTGAAATTTTGGGCGCCATTTGAAAACACTATGCCCTAATCACCGCCGTTTCCCCCTTTTCTTTCATTTCACCGCCTCCACAACCCTCCCTCCCTCCCTCCTTCCACCACTGTCTCCTGGTCGCCCTTGTCACCGTCGCATCTCCCTCGACGTTACCGGTTTTTATCAATTATGAACACATAGTCCATATTCGATCGCAAACGTTGTGGGTTAGGTTAATTATTTTTCGTTTCTCCTATGATTGCAGATGAAGATTGTTAAAACCGGGTGTTTGCTCAAAGGTACAAGAAGTACGATGGTAGATCCATATATTTCAGTATGAATTTTGTAACCCTTTATCTCGATTTTTGAGTTATATAGTGATGTATTTGGATTTTTTTTTTAATGTATGTTGTTTTGTGATTATATGTGGGTTCCGGATGTTGTTTTGATTCTTTTTTCTCCAAACAAACGTGAGCCCGTAGATGCATAGGTAAGTATTTACTTGGTTTTGATGCTTTTAGTTTCAGTTTGTTGTATATGTTTATGTAACTATTGATCTGTTTGGTAAGGATTTGTGAAAGATGATGGGATTGTTGAATTGAATGAGGAATTTGTTACTAATTTTAATTTATTGGGCTGGTATTGGTGGTTTTCATCAGTGGGATGTTCATGTATGTCTACATTCTATAGTTTTTTTCATTAATATATGGTTCAATTATTTTAGTGTTTATGTTTGATTAAAGAAATTGTTAAAGGTGTTTGAGGTTTTATTGTTTATGGTTAAAAGCTATTTTTTTTGGGTTGTTTCGGTTCATGACTTCATCAGGCGTTTTGGAAAGTAACCCGAATACTGACTTGTTTGTATGTAGGTTGTTTGGGTTTCAGGTGGAATGGATTGTGTTAAACGGGTCTGGAGTTAACTAGTCGAGTTGCATACTACTTTTAGTACAGAAGGGTATGTTTTACATGTGTTTTAAGTTCTTAAAGTATAAACTTGATGGCAAATGATTCTTCGCAACTTGACGCAATTATGCATATATTTTTTGAACTTCTGACAGAAGAGTGGATAAGGGTTTAGAGAGGTTAAGATGCAATTTGGTAGCAAGAAAGGTTGTGGGTGCTGTGATTCAAGAAGTAACCTCATACCATCTTTTTCAGTTTTGTAAGTATTTCGTTGCAATTGCTAGTTTACATTTTTAGGTTATACATTTTAGTTTTCTTATGCCAAATGATTTTTTTTTCATTTTTAATAAGCATTTATTGTTCATGTGTATGCATATATGCATTTATTATGTTGCTTAGCATTACAAACATGACTAGTCTGACTCGAAATGTGATGTATGTATACGTAATATGTATATTTTGACATATAGGTTTGTTTAATTATATATGCATATTAATGTTAATATTATGAACATGACCAGTTAACCCAACATGTTTTTTTATCTTTCATATAGGATGCAATTTAAGACAATTTTACCCAGATGCAAAGTGAAGCAGGTGATTTACCACTTGATGAGATTGGGTGCCTTAGACGTTCGCTTGGTCTACACTATGGTTGGGAACACGATGTTTGGAGAAAGGTGAAAATTCTTCCACCAATGTGGCGTGCGTACCAACAACCAATACCATCACTATGAAACGTCCTGTAAGAACAATTGACACAATTGCACGTTGAGATTGATGAAATAAGTGAATAACGGTAGGCCGAGTCAAGATGACAAAGACGCCGATATGGATGAAGATATAGTGAGTTAGTTATAGTATTTTGATGGGTTGTATTTTGACGGTTTGTATGACTATTAATTAAACTATTTAGTTTAACGTTTTGTAATTTGATAGATTATGGTTCTATTTGTTAAAAAATCTAGAAATTTTCAGCTTAACAATTAGGTTTTAATTGGTAAAAAATCTGGAAAAATTATAAATTAAAAAAAACTGAAAAATTTATAAAATCTATAGACCAAATGTTGTTAAATGTATTTAATAAAAACCCTATGCCGACCATATATCACCAGTAAAGATTTTTTTATTTTTTATTTTACATTTATTTTTAACTAAGAGAAAAAGTTGTCACAAAACATTTTGCGACCACTTGTGGTCTGGAAAGGTATATCTATACTGACCGATTTTTTACCGACCACAAATTTGACTCGTTGCGACCATTTTCTACTGACCACCCTATACTGACCACATGTGGTCGGTAAAACCTATTCCGGCCACATGTGGTCGGTAACGGCGGTATGATCAGAGCAATTTTCTTGTAGTAGGTAGGCACATGTCAAAACATTGTAAAAGTGTCCTAATATGTTTTTATTGAGACGCTTTTTGAGTTGTTAATGGATATATTATGTGACCATAAAATTTGTTTCGTAATCGTATTTAGGATATCAGGACCCTTTTCTTTGTACTAAAGTACCTATAATGTTACATCATAAGGGTTCTATAAATTAATTTTTAAGAACACTTGTATGTGTATCAAAAGATCTGAAGTAGGTAAGCACATGTTAAAACATTGTAAAAGTGTTCTAACATGTTTTTATTGGAACACTTTTTGGGTTGTTAGTTGATATATTATGCGACCGTAAAACTGGTTTCATAATCTTTTTTGGGATATCAGGATGCTTTTTGAGTTCCGAGACTTATTACGACCCCTTTACATGAAACGATTTTCTCGTTGGCCCTATTAAATGAAAGGTCCTATAAAATAGTAATTTAGGACGCTTTTGTGCGTACTAAAAACGATTTTTGTTGTAGTGAAAACTAGAAAACAAGTTCGGTTTACGGTTTAAAGCTATTTACGGTTAAACCGAGGCTAGTCTCTTCAAACCCATAACCATAGAACTTAATAAATATGATGTACAAACTAAAAAGAGCAGAAGTTAAGCATGATTACTATATTTAAACAAGTTATATAAGTATATATATATCAAGCACCACGAAAGTTTTCCATGTAGCCTTGCCTTACGAGGCACGACACTCAACCGACCGAGACCGGAAAAGTGACCACCAAAGGTAACAAGTCGTGTATATTATATATATGTCGTGACATATGCTTCCAGTATTAATTAGGACTAAGTAAACTAAATAAAAATGCAAGACTTGATCAGTTTGACTTTGAAACACAAACATATCAAAAACAAAGAAAAACAACCTTGGAATCACTTGAAATTGAGTGAGGAAATGGTTTATGAGCAGGGATTAATGTGCGAGAGGGCCATATATTTATAGGATAAGCTTAAGTGGCTTAAACAAGAGGTTTAATGGTTAAAAACCGGATTTGTTGGACAATAGAACCAACAAAACAAACATACTTACAGGTCTACTGTCTGGTCACCGTCGAGCCACGCGAGCACACGGTGGCTCCCCCATCGTGTAGCGCGATGGGGGTGGGCTGGTGGATTTTTCAAACTTTCAAAAAGACAGTTTTGGCACCTAAAGTTCGTTTTAAATGTTTTTTACGAGTTTTAAGGACCGAAAAGGATGTTTTCAAGACCCAACAAGTGTAAAACAATATTGTAACATAAAATCTATCATTTTGATTATATCACAAGTTTCGGTTTACAAAACGGGTTGGTTTACATGATAAACGTTTACAAAAACGAATACAAATCGGACCCGAAATTGACGAATGTCACATAAAGGGACTTGTATTCTTGCATTTTTACCCACCTTATTACTTATCATGGGTTGAGTAAAATTAAGGGCTAAATACTTTAACCCAGTTTCAAGCAAACTTATATTTTTAAAGACTATTATTATAATTTCTTTAATATTTACATTTTAAACCTTAAACTTTAAATTGTTTGCATTTCTTATCATTTATTTTATTTAAAGACTTCCTAGACAACCTTTCTAATACAAGACTTCCTTTCTCAAGACTTTGCTCGTTAAACCTCATCCTTCCGGTTACTCGTCATTTTACCGATCAAGTTTATTACTTGAATGTGAGTACTTTTCATACACTGTTTTCCATCTTTCATATTGCATACTTATTCAAACTAAATGTTTTATACTTTGAGTCTTAAGCCACAAAAGTTATTGTATTCTTTAATTAAATAAATGCTCGATTTGATGTTATATGCTTACATGCTTAAATGCTAATGTGTTTACCTCTTTTGGTTGGTTGATTCATAAATCCTAGGCTATTTGGTATTCTCTTATAGCAAGGTGTCGTTAATGTATTCTAATTAACGATTTCACATAAATCCTAGACTATTTGGTATTCTCATATAGCAAGGTGTCGTTAATGTATTCTTATTAACGATTTCATATAAATCCTAGACTATTTGGTATTCTCTTATAGAAAGGTGTTGTTAATGCACTATTATTAACGATTTCATTATCTAAATTGTTGCTATAATTTATTGTTTTGTATACAAGTTGTGGAATTTCCTATTATATGCTTATTGTTCAAAAACTATGAAATTGCTCACCAACCTTTGTGTTGACAAATTCTATTTTATGCAATGTTACAGGTTTGAATTTTGGTTGACTCGAGAACTTGAAGAATAACGTTGTCAAGAATATTAGGATATTAGCAAAACGAACGATATATTATTTGTTACGTTTGAATTCGGTTATTGTATGAACAAGTTATGTGAGGTGTTATGATTTTATGAATTTAAATGAGTTGATTAAATATTGTCACTTTAATAGTGTCTTGTGTTTTGGGCAATCCGTTGCACCCTGGCATGTTCCGCCGCCTTTGGTTGGGGTGTTACAATTTCAGACCTAGATCCGAGCTGAAGGAAGGTTGGATTTTGTGTTTAAGCATCATCGAACAACAAGAAATCCATCTAAGATCATGTGTTGGTCCAGATTTGAACGAAACCGGAACCCTAAAAGGAACGTTTAAGATGTAAATGTTAAGTTTTAAGTGTCAGTTTGCTTTAAGGTTAGTCGAACCTTAGCATGAAATAAAAATGTAAACTTGATCATAAACAAGTTATCCGGTTTGAAATTGGACAAAGTGTTATCGCCCAAATGTCGTTTAATCAGCAAAACGGGCATAATGAAATGAAAGAAAAGTGGTTAGAATGGATAGACATAAAAGTGCCGGATTTGAATCGAGTTCCTAAGAAACTTGATTCCTTTAGAGGAAGAACGAATCGAATCGAACTGAAAAACGAATCGAATAGAAATAGAAAAAAATTGAATCGAATTAAAAGTCGATTCGATTGGTTTGAAAATTCGATCAGAATGAAACTCTATTGGTTTAAACTTAAGTTTTCTAGATGAATTTTTAGTAAAGACTTATTAATGAAAATAAAATTTTTCCAAGTCAGCTTAACCCCAGCCAGGGACTTTGCCCCTTGGACCCTGCTAGGGGTTGCCACCCTTAGAACCCTACTACCAGGGGCGCTACCCCCGAACTCTTGTTCGTTAGGGGTTTCACTTGCTTAGAATGTGAACTAGTTAGGGATAGTTAATTGATACTTATAACTGTTACATAGTTAGCCGTTCACAACTAAGGAGGGGTATTATAGTTAACTCAGAGAGGAAAAGGACACCGGTGAGTTTCTAGCTCAATTTCCTTGTTATGTTTTCGGTGTTGTGTGCATACTTGATGTGTTTAGTTAATACACTTACCTTGAGTGGTAAGTGTATGATATGTGAACGTTTTATCACTTTATGAATGTTATAGAAAAGGATAAGTGTATGTATGAAGGTATATATATATATATATATATATATATAAAGAAATGTATGTATAGTTGTATGGTTATGAGGGTGACAGACTCTACTAATATCTATGAAAGGAGGGTGACATGCCCTAATAATATCTGTGAAAGGAGGGCGACATACCCTAATAATACCTGTGAAAGGAGGATAGTAGACCCTAATAATTATTGTGAGGTTATAGGGCGAAATGCTCTTTAAAACGTATAAGTACTCACGTATGTAAGTTAAAATATGAAAGTATGAAAGCAAGAAATAATGAAAGTATGAAGGTATGAATGAAGGTATGTACTTATGTATGTACGAAAGAAATTTGAGCAAGTTAAGTATGTAATATGTGTCTTTGGACACGTACATGTAATGATGTGAACGTAATGTATGTTGCCTGATTAACTAGAACTCACTCAGTGTAGCTGACTTTTAGTATCCACGCAGGTAAATAGACTAAAGGAGCTGGCTTGAGGAAGGCATATGGTAGGAACTGCATGGCTGACATCTAAAGAAGGAAGACATGATGTTTTATTTATGATGTTTTAAGTTAAGACAATTTGAATGTTTTAAACAAGAATGTTATGTTTCGTAACTTATGGTTGAAATTTATTATTTTCGCGAATGTTTTTATTCACTCTGATATTTGAACTGTGTTTAAGAGTAAATCCAACACTAAAACAGGGCACCGGGACCGAGGCCTTACAATGGAGTTAAGGGGCGTGAATGTATACCCAGTTTCCTTAGTTTATAAAAAAAATATGATCAACAGAACTTGATAGTCAAAAATAATATTTTATTAACATTTAATTTACTTTGTTTGACACTTTATGAAATACCTAACTCTATTTTCAAGATCATAAGATAAATCTTGAAACAAATTCATTCCAACTCTTGAAATTTATAATGAAACTTGATTACTATGATAATCAGAAGAAGAATTCATGAGAAATCTTTTATCATGATGATGTTCTTTTCCAAATACAAAATGTTGATTATTATCAGACTTACATACATGCATATTTACATCCATCCATCCATCCATACATTATATATATGCATGCGTATATACTTACATATATTCATACATACAACCATAAATCTATACATCCATACATAAATAAATGTATGTATGTATGTATGTATATATGTATAGAGGATAAGTATATATAAAGTCTAATTTGACTACGAGCCCTACCTCTTTCATGCATTGTTGATGTATCACAAAATGTACATCTTTATTCATCATAATTAACCCATATTTATAAAAAACCATGCAAATTTGTTGTATTTGGTACTTATTTAAGTTACTTGAGAATTTGCATGCCCGGGCATCCACCTAACAAGAAATGACGAAAAGATGGTGCTTTGTGACAAAAAAATCTGATTATGCCTAGGTGCATGACCATGCACGAACCAAGGCATTCGGCCGTGCACCTTCTCTCAGAAATCCATTTGGACTTTAACTAAAAGCGGTAACTGCAAATTTGGTCGGACGAAAGCGAGACATTGACTTGCTAAATGGGGGCACGACTGTGCACTTCAAGGTGCATGACCATGCACTTTGTCCATACAACTTTATAAACACTCATTGCCTTCATTTTCAAGTGTGGAGCTTTGGATTTTCTCTCTCAACTAAGTGTAGAAATTCAAGGAGATTTCAAGGTAGTTTTGAAGGATTCTAACAACACAAGATACCTCATTCTATTTTCAATATTTACTTGATTTTGGTTTGCATTTCCTTGTTCAAGAACATGTTATAAGCTTATTTTGTGTTTGATTCTAATTGTATTAAACCTTGTGGGCTAAATACTCTTACTATCTAGACAATGTTGAAGTTGTTAGTAATGTGACGTTTAAACTAAGTATGATTTTGGTAATTTGGTGTTCTTTCAAAATTTTGGCAAACTCATGAATTGATTTTTGTAATTTGACGAAACCCGAGTTGTACTTACTTGTTAATTGTTAGATAGGGAATTATGTGCTTTTATGCTTGTGTGACCATTAAACTAGGATTAAATAAATAAAATTTTAACAACTTAAATACAAACCGAATTTTATTTTTAACAAACGTGTACTAATATATGACACGAGATTTTGGACAAAAAACTTCGACTGTGAGTTTCTCTACAAACCCCTCGTTTTTAATGAACAAATGTTTTATAAATGTTTTTTTTGGTGGGGGGGGGGGGGCGGACATATTCCTTTTACTGATTATAAAGTTTTAAAAGCAATTTATTTTACAAACCATGTTAAAAGTGGGATGAGTCAAATTGGTTAAATAACTGTGAACCGAAATAGTAAGGGCACATAAATGTTGGTAGATTTATCGGGGTTACGCCTCCCACTTCCAATCGTGTTGGGTTAAAAGTGCGAATATTTTGAGTTTGGTATGTCTCGTTTTATCAATTTTGATAGTCATATGTTTGTTGTATTCTTTGCTCGTCTACAACAATACGATTTGTTTAAAAGATAAAATACTATGTTTTCATGATAAATTGATTATTGTGGTATAATGGTCGAGAACCCTTATATCATGGGGTAATATATATATATATATATACTATTTTTGTATAATAAAGAGAACTTACCAACATTCATGTTGACAAACGTTTTAATATGCTTTTCGGGTAAGTGATGGCTTCTTGACGAGTGGGAAAGGATGTGGTGCGTATTTGAATATGTGTTAATATGGGAATGTAATAAAACCGTGTGTATGACATGTCTAACTCATGATTGTAATAAACGTTAACTTTTCTAATAAAAGTCAAAGTTTTGATATTTAAATATTATACATTATTATGATTGGCTATCGGCATCTGTCACGAACCGAACGACTTAGTCAAAGTCTTTCGTTGCCTCGATTGAGGTTTTCGGGGTGTGACATAGTGGACATTCATCACATAGGAGAATGTGAAAACTAAAATACCAAGGCTAAACTAAAAATAATATTGATCGAAAATATAAATAAGGCTAAATCAAAGACTCAGACCGTTCTGGAAGAATCTCCGTATCCCCGACAACGGTAAACTTGACGTGTGTGAATATATATTAAAAAATTGAAGAAAAGTTCCACACAAATCGATTTTTACAGTTAGGTTTTCACTTACAACTAAAGCGCACATGATAGGCAAGTGTACCTATCATTTGTAATAAGTGTCTATAACAAGCGAATACCAACCCATGGATACATTGTTCTCTAGTATTAAACCTTTGTAAATGAATAGCCGAACAAATAAATATTGATTTGGTAGCCCAAATCATCCAATGTCTGAACTTTGACGAGTTCACATTCTTACCATTATAGTAATTACCGTTAGTTTTATTCTCAGTTTTCGGAGGCCTCATACCTCTGAATCTCTGATTCAGAGGGCAATCAGCAATCAGGTGTCTTATTTGATTGCATCTGAAACAGCTCCTGTGTTCAACCTTCGTCTCAACAGTTGTTTCAGATGTTGAGATTGCATTACTACCCGTTTTCCTAACATATGGTGGGACATATAGGTTTAGAGGGGAATTCTTTTCAGTAGGTATAAATTCCTCCCCGCGTCTTAGTAACACTACCTCTTCTTTTGTCTCACTAGATTCGGATGTCTGGTCCGAATTTGATGAGACAGAACTTGGAACAGATATCTTAACACTCGAAACAGGCTTACTCGTTTCCTTTTTACTCGATTCAGGTTTTTTAATTGAAACTTTGACAGGAACTGTCTGACTTATCTCAACATCAACAGATTTCTGATTACTAGGATCATAAGTATAGTTATGATTATAAGGTAGTGGAACTTCAGAATATCCAATTCCTCCCCTTTTAACTGGGGAACGTTGATCACTTACGAGGTGATCAAGTATTGCAAAGGAATTTCTAAATTGCTCAAGCTTTCTGTTTAGTTCCACCACTTTCACCTGGTAATCAGCTATCTGTTTATCCCTTTCAGCAATTAGTTTGGTTTTCTCTTCTAACACTTCATAGCTAAGATCAATTACTTGTATTTTTTCAGCAAGACTTGCTTTAAGACTTCTGATATCTTTTTCACTAGCCTTAATCTTTACTGAATAACTATTTTCTCTAGTTTTAGTGTAATAATGATCTTCTTTTAACGTTTTAAATTGTGAGTCCAAACTAACAAACTGATCAGTTAATGTTTTCAATTGTTCAGACAGATTTTCACATTGCATACAAGGGAGTTCAGAACTTACCTCAGAGAGCTGATCATTCACCTCTGCCATATAAGCTTGATCTTCTCTTGTCTCTCTGCCGTTTCCTTCAGTTTCGATGTTAACCAAGTTGGACTGCTCGAACACTTCCTCAACCTCCAGATTCCAATTGTATCCCCCGTTCTGTCTGGATACCATCGCCCTATTCTCATTACTTCCCCCATTCGGTTGTGTTGGCCTGTTCGGACTACGTTATACTCTTTCATTTCTGCATTCTTTAGCAAAGTGGCCATTCTGTTGACAGTTATAACACCGAACCTTTGACTTATCAAAACCTGGTCTTTCGCCAACGAACTTTCTACCAGTCTTCTTCATAAACCTTTTAAATCTTCTTACTATCATCGCCATCTGCCACTGCAGATCCATCTCCTCCAGATCATCAGCATCGATCTGATCATAGTCTTCGTCTAAAGTAGCAGGGTCGACAATTTTACCTTTGATGTAATTTTCGTAAGAAGCAATGAAAGATGCATATAGAGCAAACTGCTGTTCAGCAGACTTAACACTCATGGGCATCTGAGAGTAGTTGTTCGGAACATTTGAGGAAAAACTACCAGTTGTTGCTTGAGGTTTAGAAGAATTTGTTCCACCAGCTACGAAACACACATCACCATCCATGTTGAGAGTTACATGACCATCTTGAGTTGAGTTAGAGCTCGAGTTTCCCTTTGAGTAGTAAGCAGATGATTCTGACTTTGAACTTGAACTTGAAGTAACTTTCGCACCATACATTCCCGGATCCTGAACCTGATCAGTTGGTGTCTCTTTTCGAACCATGTTAAGTTCAAAAGTTCGTAGTTTGTTGACTGCTGTTTCCAAGTCGACGTTTAAAACTCTTTATCTTCTCGCATCAAGAAGTTTTTCTACGATCTCTTCTTCTTTATAGTCAATTGAATAGTTTCTGAGTTCGGTCATCAAGTGGTAATACCTTGTAATGATATCATCAAGTGACTCATTCTTCAAATACTTGAACACCGAGAATTGGGTTTTGAGAAGCTTAATCTTGGATGCACGTATCCCCACATTACCTTCATATCGGTTTTCAAGCGCTTCCCATAGCTCTCTGGCGGTTTTATATTTCCTGAAGGTGTGAAGAATCTCTTGTGGAAGAGCCATTGTTATCGCAGCATGAGCTTTGCTTTCAGCCTCATACATCTTATTTTCTTCCTCTTCCATCTTATTGTATTTCTTAATTTGTTCACGACCCTCAAACAAAGCCGTTGGTGGAATGTATCCATCTTGAATGCATACCCACATTTTAGAATCTTGATATTTAACATATTGTTCAAAACGATCCTTCCAAGCCACGAAATCGGTACCCTTCAGCATTTTCGGAGCCTTAGTAGTAGAACCTGCTTCCACCTCCATTTTCACCAGTTTCGTAACATTTATAGAAGTCATCTTTGGAAGAAATACGAACGATCACTCGAAGAAACAAAAAAAATATTAAATTATTCTGAACAGTACCAATAGGCGAAGTTAAACTTAACTTCGCTTAAGTCTTAACTTCGCTTGAATTCTTAACTTCGCTGAAACTCTTAACTTCGCTTTCTTTCAACTTCGCCTGTTGTTAACTTCGCTTAAGTTAAGCGAACTTAGGAGGTAGGCGAAGTTGATGACAACTTCGCTTAAACTTATATCTTCGCCTAAACCCTAAAAACAGTAGCGGCAACATCGCCTGATGAACACCACGATTTTGCAGGTTTGATTTTGACGTATTGCGAGGTAAGCGAAGGTGTAATGGGTTGTTTTTGATGGAGGGAGGTGAGTAGGACACAAAAACTCGGTATTTCAATGTTACCTCGTCCCGCGAATAGTCGAACGGAACGATTTCTATACCCGTGTGATAATCCCGAACCACACAATCACGAGCAAAAGCTCTGATACCAATTGTAGGTTCCCAGCCGGATCTACACGGAAATATCTCGTTCTACGTAGGTGCGGAATCCCTACGTAATTCGATACGAGCGTAGAAGCGATATACGTTAAACACAAGCAAACACACGTTACAATAAACAAAGAACACGTTGTATTGCAACTAATAACACGTGATATGTCAATCACCGATTACACGTACTGAATCATCGATTACAAAACAAGCCGTAGCTATACCTATATATATCATTCGACAACTACGCCTAACATGCTAGGCGAAGTTGTCACTAACTTCGCTTAAACCACAAGTTCGCTTATGATAGGCGAACTTGTGAAACAACTTAACTAACACATAACAAAACCAAATAACACGATTACAGACACTAGATACTGAACTACTGACATCATGCACCAACAGCTGTCCCGCAAACATAGAATGAGGGTAATGATGCCCTATGAAAGTTTCCAGATTCCCCCGATAAACAATGAAACCACTCAGCATATGGAAGAGGAAGAACCTGAAGAAGAGGAAGAACCCGAGGAGGAAGAGGAAGACCACGAAGAAGAGGAGGGTCCTGAGGAAGATTCTGAACCGGAAGAAGAGCATCCCGATAATCCCAATGAGATATCAACATCAATGGATGGATCACTCACTTCCCAAAACCCAATCTACGGTTCTGTTGATCCATATGTCCAATATCTCGCGAAACTCAAGAACCAAGCTCCATCAAGTTTTCCACCGTTCCAAGGCGTAATCCCAACAGAAGAAGAGCAAGCTGATGAGATCAGAGAACAAACAAAACTGCTAAAGCTTTCTTCTTCCTTTCATCCGACATTACTGAAGTTCTGTATCCAGAACCAAGGAATCACTATGAAATGGTGACATTGGGTTACCGCGATCCACCTCCACAATATGGATACCCCAATGAAGTTCCACAGTCGTGTGAAGAACACTTGGACCGCGCTCTGCACGAAACAGATGATTGGAGGAAAAAGATGGCCATTGAAGGAGAGAAAAAGAAAAAAATAGGAAGATACTTCTTCGTAAGTGCAACAAGTTAACGAAAGTGGTGAGGAAGTTCATGAAAGATTGAAGATGGTGGAGAAGGATGCAATGTGAAGTTATGTGTATAATATAATCTTGTATGTTATTTGAAATAAGTGTCTAACAAGAACGTTGAAACGTTCTTCAAATAAAGATAGGATGATCCATATATATATATATATATATCAAATGATATATATATATATGTATGTGTGTATGTATAGTAAAATAAATATATATATATATCCTTTTGTGATATATATATATATATAAACGTGTAATAAAATATATGTTTAATAAAGGAAAAGTTGTTAAAATTTCAGATATAAAAAGATATATTAGAAGAAAAATGTCTGAACAAAGTGATACCAACGAGAATGCACGAAAAGAAGATGAGATAAGAAAAGGGAAAGACCCCGTAAATAAAACAAGATGAACCGATCCCCGATAAATATATGATCCAAATACAAAAGATGATTAAGGATGCGATTAGAGAAGAGTCTATGGCTAGGTCTCAATCGAAAAACTCAAAACATTCTCATTCCGTTAATCCTTCCCGAAAATCCGTAAAATCTCGTCCGAACCCGTCTCGTATCAAAGAAAGCGTTTATTCGATTCAGGTGCCAATTTAAGTTCTATAGGTTATGGCTTTTGTAGTCTATTAAACGAACCTTTAACAAAGCTAAATAAAACTCTAAGCGTCGAGACTGCTAGTGGAGAAATCGTTAAGATCTCCGAAGCCCTTGAAAACGGAAAAATTCACTTAGCTGGTTATATTCTGCCTATCCAACTTTTACCAATGGCACTTGCTGGTTTTGATATTGTACTTGGTATGGATTGGTTATCTAACATGCCCGTATCATCTGCAATAGCAAAACCGTTGAACTTCAAGCACCCGATAAACGAACGATTCGAATTGAAGGGGACAAAGACGTTGGCCAAGTTAGCATAATCTCCATCATCAGGGCTAACAAATGTTTAAATCAAGGATTCTTAGCATTCATGGCCTACGTCACTGAAGAATCAAAGCCAAAGGAGTTAAAGGACGTACCTATAGTCTCCGACTTTTCCGATATCTTTCCTGATGAACTTCCCGGAATTCCTCCTGATCGCGAAGTAGAGTTTAGGATCGATCTCATTCCCGGTACTACTTCGATCGCCAAAGCTCCGTATCGCCTCGCGTCAACCAAGATGAAGAAACCGAAGAAACAAATTGACGAGCTTCTTGAGAAAGGTTTCATATGACCAAGTTCATCACCATGGGGAGCGCCAATTCTAATCGTCAAAAAGAAGGATGGATCCATGTGTATGTGTATGTTCAATCCGAGGATATCCCAAAGAACGCTTTTCGAACAAGGTATGGACATTATGAGTTCACGGTCATGCCCTTTGGACTTACTAATGCTCCAGCTGCATTCATGGACATGATGAATCGTATTTGAACGCCTTACTTGGATAAATTTGTTATCGTATTCATAGACGACATACTTATTTATTCTAAGTCAAAGGCTGATCATGAAGTCCATCTTAGAACTTTGCTTGAAATTCTTAGAACCGAGAAGTTGTATGCTAAATACTCAAAATGCGAGTTCTGGTTGCATGAAGTAGAATTTCTTGGTCACATCATCAACGTCAATGGTATTCAAGTCGATCCCGCTAATATTGAAGCTATCTCTAAATGGGAGATCCCAATATCGCCAACAGAGATTCAAAGTTTCTTAGGTTTGGCCGGCTATTACCGTAGGTTCATTAAAACTTTCCCAGAATCTTTGTTCCCCTAACCTCTTTAACTCGCAAGAACAACAAATACGAATGGGGAACAAAGCAACAAGAGGCATTCGATATACTTAAACAAAAGCTCACCCAAGCACCTATACTGGCCTTGCCAGAAGGTACTAAAGACTGTGTGGTATTTAGTGACGCATCTCACTCCGGCTTGGGATGTGTACTAATGTAACGTAAGAAAGTAATCGCTTTCGCCTTTCGTCAACTCAAAGTACATGAAAAGAACTATACGACTCACGATCTAGAGTTAGGCGCCATAATCTTTGCACTTAAGATATGGAGGCACTATCTCTATGGAGTAAGATTTACCATGTACACTGATCATAAAAGCTTAAAGCATATTTTTGATCAAAAAGAGCTAAACATGCGCCAACGACGATGGATGGAAACTCTCAATGATTACGGGTGCGAGATTGTTTTCTATGAAGGCAAAGCCAACATCGTGGCTGATGCCTTAAGTCGCAAGGAACATGAGAAGCCCAAAAGATTCTGAGCGTTGCGTCTAGAACTCCAAATTGATCTCCTCGAACAAATCAAATCTGCTCAAATTCAAGCGATCAATGAAAACCAAATCTCCGGTGAAAAACGTAACGGCACCATTGACTCGTTAGTCAAGGGTGACGATGGTATCCTTAGATTCAGAAATAGGATTTGGGTACCAATCGTTGGGAACTTGCGTGAGAAAATTTTAATGAAGCCCATAAGTCCAAGTATATGATGCACCCAGGTAGTGACAAAATGTATCATAATCTCAAATCGAAATACTGGTGGAATGGGATGAAAAGGGAAGTCCCTTCGTATGTTGAGAAATGTTTAACATGTTTGAAAGTGAAGGATGAACATCAAAAGCCTTCGAGATTGCTCCAGCAACCCGAACTTCCCGTATGGAAATGAGAGTTATTCACTATGGATTTCATTACCAAACTCCCTAAAACGGCTCGACAACATAATGCAATCTGGGTCATTGTGGATCGATTGACAAAATCCGCGCACTTTATTCCCATCAATGAATCATATTCAATGGATAGACTAGTGTGTATATATGTGAACAATATCGTTGCTTTTCATGGAGTATCGCTGTCTATAATTTTTGATCGAGGACAGTCGTTTCACATCTCATTTTTGGAATTCCAACAAGCCTTAGGCACTAAGCTTAACCTTAGCACCGCCTATCATCCAAAAACCGATGGGAAAAGCGAAAGGACAATTCAAACGTTGGAAGACATGCTCCGAGCTTGTTTGATCGATTTAGGTGGAAGTTGGGATGACCACTTACCCCTAATGGAATTCTCGTATAATAATAGCTATCACACAAGTATTCAAGCCGCACCATTTGAGGCGTTATATGGTCAAAAATATAGAACGACTGTGTGTTGGTCTGAAACCGGAGACAATCAATTATCTGGACCCGAGATAGTCCAAGAAACCACCAACAAGATTCTCCAAATCCGAGAACGACTTAAGACAGCAGGCGATCGCCAAAAGAGTTACGCCGATGTCCGTCGTAAGCCGTTGGAATTCAAAGTTGGTGACAAAGTTCTTTTGAAAGTCTCGCCTTGGAAAGGCATTGTTCACTTCGGTAAGAAAGGAAAATTAAGTCCTTGATTCGTTGGACCCTTCGAGGTACTTGAACGAGTCGACACTGTTGCATACCGTTGCGACTGCCAGAGGAAATGCAAGGGATACACGATGTATTCCATATTTCGAATCTGCGTAAATGTTTAACCGATGAATCATTAGCTATGCCATTAAAAGACGTTGAAATAAATGAAATCTTAAAATTCGTAGAACGTCCAATTCAAATAGAAGATTCGAAAGCAAAGAAATTAAAAAGAAGAACATTGAAAATTGTGAAAGTTAAATGGGACTCATGAAGAAGGCCCGAATATATATGGGAACTCGAATCGAAAATGAGAAAGAAATACCCACACTTGTTCTTGTAAAGCAATCTCTAGGACGAGTTCAAGGTGGGGAGGATGTAACATTATGAAAATTTCGAGTTCAAAATGTCAAAGTTTCCAAAGTCTAGGGACTAAACTTGTCAAATTCCAAACTTTAGGGTTTAAAAAGAAAAATAGGCTTGTTGTCCTATAGCGATACGCGACGGGACAAAAGGATAAGCCCATCGCGTATCGCGAAGGGCTTGGTCATAACTTCTGGAAGGGGGTCAACAGCGATACGCGATCGCTGATTGAACCAACGTCATCACGTACCGCGATGACGTGGTCTGACACATCGTGACACGTGGTAGAAGGTGGCACGATGTGTCACCACTTGGCAACACGTCCGCCACGTGTCCCACGCGGCACAACGGCTGCCACGTGTCGCCACGTGGCAGGTCTATGTGGTGACGCAGAAAGCCTACGTCGCGATACGCGACAGGCTTGCCAAAAGGGCCGTTGTGTACCGCGACGGGGTCCAAAATTTGGCTATAAATAAAAGGCCACGGGTTCAGCTGATCTCACACCAAAACACACATACAAACCATCTATCTAACATCTCTCTACAATCCCATAATCACACCCTCGATCTGCCTCGATAAGCGTGCCCTGATTCCTAGTTTTGTGTGCCGACGTTTCCTCGAAGTTCGGGCCACCCTCCACCCACATACAACCAAGAAGGCCTTTGTTATCATGGCGATGAGTCTCGAGAAGCGTGCCAACGAGTGTTGAAGATTGGTGTTATCGTTTGGCAACAATGAGGGACGTTAATAAAGAAGTCGAAGGAGATAAAGTGGCGTTGAAGTGCTGCTCAAATTGTTAGGGTTATAAAGCCAAACAAAGGTTGGCATAATGACCAAATGAATATAAGAATTAAATATTATAAAGGCTTAAACCTTAAGTCGAGGTTGTACTCGATACCTCGATAAAAGAAAAGAGAACATAACAAAGAAATGAACAAAAGATAAGGTATTGAATATTGATAAATATATATGTGTGTAAGTATATATTCTTCTTTGTTATGAAAATATTATTTAACGAATAAATAACTATTCTTAAATAATAAAAGAAAAAGAATACGTTTTTTAGAGAAGAAGAAAAGTCGGGTTTTATAAATAAACTAAAGGTTTATAAATTACTTTTTAACTAAAGGTTTTAAAGTAAAAGAGATTTTGAACTAAAGGTTCATCGAGGTAAAGTTTATAAATAAGACTAAAGGTCTTAAACCGGATAATATATCCGACTAACAAATAGTTATACTCGTACTATAGGTGCGAGATAGCAAGGGAAAGACCCTCGGACGGTGTTTGCTGAGGTGACCTAGTGTAGAGACTCGAATTTATAAATGTGTCGTGTTAACTTTGTTATTCCTAATCCACGATGGGCCGAGGTAGGCGTAGTCTCGAGGGGTAATAAAGCAAAAGAAATTATTTTCGCAACAGCATATTCACTAGCATTCGTTTCTGACGTATTTTATTTACATTTTGCAGGTGACCAAAACTAGCGCTTAGAGGAACGAAGTGTTTTAATATATCCGATGGCTCGGATCTTTTTTTTTAAATAATTATTTAAATGAATGGTGGTTTTGTAATTATAAAGCAAGTAATCTTTTAAACTTAATCGGGAATCTTTTAAAATCCCGTCTTTTGTGTATGTAAATATTTACAACTTTAATCCACATGTTTATAAGTCTTCCGCTAAATAACGTAACTCTGATTTATTTACAAATGTGGTAACAACATTTGTGTCATACTCCTAGGCCGTAGTTTGGGGTGTGACATAAGCCGGCCGGGGGCGCAGGTTCGAGCCCTGGCCAGCCCACTTTTTGGGTAAAATATTTTTTTGTTAATTATTTAAAGGTTTTAATGAGTTAAACATATTATTATTAAATATGAATTAAATATTATTTTATCAAAACCGATATATTGTGTATCCAAATCTTTGTTAAAACCATATATATATATATATGAATATATATTATGTATTAAATTGGTGAAGGTTTTTATAAATAAAGAGTTAATAGGGTTTTAATTAAAAAGTATAATCTTGTTATTTAACATATCAAAGTATGGGCATAAGCTCGAGTATTTTTTAAATGATTTTCTATTATTTTTTATTATTTAGTACGTATTATTTACAGTACTAATTTATAAAAAATCGTTATTAGTTGTAAATATATTAAACGTATTTTAGTTTAAAATAAACGTTTAAAAATAAATCTCGTTATATAAACTATAAAATCCTTATAATTATTTATTTAAGTATTTTATGTATTTTTTATATATTATTAATTCATATTTTTATCATAAAACTTTGATAATACAATTTATAATAAATTTATGAGATAAAGAGCTTTTGTAAGATTTCCCTCGATCATCAAATCCCGAACCCTTATCTAATCTTAGTTCCATTATTCAATTCGTATTTATTTCCTCAAATAATGTTACTTAGGATATCTCGTCGGTGTTTTCCCGAAGATCGTGGTTTAGCGCTTCCTTATTTAACCATTCTCGTATTTGTTTATTTACTAAGGTGAGTAATCACTCCCCTTTTTACTTATTTTTGAACCTTTTTAGGGACATGTGCGTATCTTATATATTTAACTATTATCTAGTATTCAAAACCGCAACTGTTAATCCTTGTGTGTATATTGGTTAATGCTTAACTTGCTATTTGCTTACTTGCTTTGTTTGAACGTTATTTGCTTACTTCGGCAACCGATGTCCATTTTTATGGAAACGGTTTAGTCCTTTCTTGGTAACCAATGTCCATTTATATGGATTTGTTGAGCCCTTTCTTTATGGTTGATTATTTTTGTATGTGCTATGGCTTAACTGTTTATTCTCACAGGAACAGTTTGCAGCTTTCTTTATTAATTATATATTATTATTGTTGTGTCATAAACTGGTGCTTTACTCACTCAACATGTGTTTTTGACAAACTTTTCTATTTTATACGCATATGCAGGTTATCGTAGAAATTTAATACAGATTGGTGAAGACTTAGTGAAGAATTTAATTAGAAGAATATTTTAATCAAGAAATATAAAATTTGTTTTGTTGTATGAATTATGTACTTGTTTGTATCTGATTTATTTGATAATTGAATTTAATTAATAGATATTGTCATTTAAATATTGCATGATAGTACCTTGAGAGCTATAGCAATCAGCTCACGCCCCGACATTTCCGCCTTAGGTTGGGGTGTCAAAGATTGGTATCAGAGCCGAAGGTTTAAGATAGATCGTTAGTGGTGCCTTAGCAACATGCTTAGGAGTCCCATACGTGCTTATTTGTTTACCTGATGTGTTCTATTTGATTGTTTACAGCTTACGTAATTAGTTGCAAGATTAGGTACTTATTTAACAATTTAAATAATGATTATTCTTATTATTATATTGTTATGCACACACACACAACTCCGAGGCTATGCCTCAACCTTCAAAGAAAATTTTTCGTAAATATTTTAATTCAAGTAGATTGCTTTTATTTTGGGAAATTCCTTAAGAATTCCCTACTTTTATTTTTACTCCTCCATCTTAAGGCTAGGCAGCATGACAAGTTCCTCTCGGCCAAAGAGGAACACAACTGTCATATGACCGACACCTTAGGTTGCTTTTAAACCAAATTCACGGTGATTCGTGGCTAAATTCGGTTTTTCCGATTATTGTGTTTTTTTTATTTAAATGGTTAGTTGGGTTGAAAATCCAGGGTATCCATGGGCACTCCTACTATCCATTCCTTATCTTGTTTTGAATGTTATTTTTGTTGGAGTGCATCATATATGGTGATTCACGGGATGCTCCAACTACTCTTATTTCTTTCGTTTATTCGTTATTTAGTTTGGTCGGTGAAAACGCCATGTAACGCTCATGGGCCGACAAACTTCATTGCATTGTTAATTAGTTGGGACAATCAAATTCCATGTAACACTCATGGTCTGTCCAACTCAGTTATTTTATTCGTTAGTTCGTTGGACCATTCAAATTGCCATGGAAAGCTCATGGGAGGCCAGCATCCACAATTTATATTTCGTTAGTTTATTGTAAACTTAATTAAATAAAAATCTAAATTCTTAAACTGACTTATCTCCTCGTGTAGTCATCACACTTTAATCATATTGACTACATCATCTAAAAACTATTTACGCTATATACTCCTTACCTTATAAACTTTTATCCTTATTCCTCATGATACGACTCCCCCATTTCTTAAGACGCAAAGTTATTATAAAACATTAAACTTGTATTATTTAAATGATTTCCTCAATTTATGCTTCATCCTATAATATCTTTTTTTTTGGTCCTCACAGAATGTCTCACTTAAGAAACCACTGTCGTCCTCGACATCAGTAGTCTAGTTCTCATGACCTCCACGTGTATAGCCAATGAGTTAACTGCTGCAATCTCTAAAAAAAATAAACTAAAATTTAAAACATTAATGCAACCAATACAAACTTGTTCATCAACTTCCTTGATTGAAATTTTAATTCATTTACCCTTAGTCATCCTCGCGACAACAAAAAGTGCAAATCTAATTATAAAAAAACTATGTTGTTAATCAAATCAATTATCAACCTCGACAAAATCAAAGTATCCCGAGCAAGAAAATCTCCATTGGTGTTCACTCGTATTGGCCACTAGTAACTTTCATCATTCGACACAATCCTCATGTCGTTTTTACACCCAATGTCATCGTTCCGATCACCCTTGCATATACTTGCCCTACACCGCCTATCCCTCATGCTCAACCTGATGCCCCTACTACCCGTACTTGCTACCATTCAGGAGACCCTAATCCTCCTCGCGATATGTGCCCTCAGATTATCCAAACTACCCAAGTTCAAACTATATTTATAGCCTAGTACTCTACCCATAAAGTCCAAACATGTCAATCCCTCGTCCTTCAAGCTCCCCTTGTCAAGCAAGATCATTCATACTTAACCCAAACTTATCAGATTCTGCACCCGGAAGCTCAATTTTACCAAGCCTACTCTAATCAAACCACCCTCTTGCAAACCGTTAATGCTCAAGTTATTCAAGCAATGCCGAATCAATCTACCGCGACAGAAGATTCAATCTACTGGAAGACTTTGCGTCTCTTAGTATTCTATCTTATTTAATCTGATTTATGTTTTGTATTGACTCTTTAAAAAGTTTGGATTAACGTTTTATTAAATTGTTAAATTAAGATTTCCTAATGTTATGTCTATCGAGTAGAGTTTAAAAAAAAGTTAGAAGGGTTTTATTAAATTCCCCATTTCAAATAACCAAACTATAAACATTTGTCTATTTAAAGACGTCTCACTTAAAACTTCTTTCCCTAAATGATTTCTATTCTTAAAATTATATTTTCAAACGTTTTATAAATCCACACGATGGGACGAATCATGCAGACCATCCGACGATGAAAATAATTATGATCCGGTATATAATTATCGAAGTCCTCGCATGAAAATCATGATGAGTAAGATTATGTGTCATAATATAGAATTAAAAGTAGTTGGGATAACGGTACAAATGTAAAGATGATATGGACATGGTGGATACGCCGCTGGTACATCCTATATATAAGTGCCCTTATCGGATTTTCATTTGGAGCGTTGTTTTGACTATTCAAAGTTCTGTGTTATGATAAATTTTTAAATTTAATTTATTTTAAAATTTTCCTTTCCTCAAAATTTAATTGTTTTGTTATAATATCATTTAATTTTTGGGAAGAAATTTCTTAAAGTAGGGGAGACTGTAACAACTCGGGTTTTCTAACTTAATATTTAGTAATCATAACCCGATCCGTTTCTATGTTCGAATTATTTTCGTTTACCAAATTTCACGTTATTCGAGTTAAATATTATTATTTTAATATTATTATTAAATATTTGATTAATTATTAAAAAAACTTTAAACAATGTATAATTTTAACCCCTAACCTTACTTTAACCTCCTTTTGTTTCCATGTCCAAAATTCAAGGACCAAATAGCAAAACTGATATATTATAATCTAATAACCAAATAACCTGAGCCCGTATCCACGACCCACATCGCAACTCGGTACCCATTTTTGTATCTTTAGCCACAATTCTCATGTTTAACTTCGAAATTATCATACCAAATCATTCCTAATGTCTAAACATATTACACCGACAATATAATTATAGTTTATAATAAAAAACCGACCTCGTTTCACGCAAACAAGGTCGGTTTTTTATTATAAACTATAATTATATTGTCGGTGTAATATGTTTAGACATTAGGAATGATTTGGTATGATAATTTCCAAGTTAAACACGAGAATTGTGGCTAAAGATACAAAAACGGGTACCGAGTTGCGATGTGGGTCGTGATACGGGCTCGGGTTATTTGGTAATTAGATTATAATATATCAGTTTTGCTATTTGGTCCTTGAATGTTGGACATGGAATCAAAAGGAGGTTAAAGTAAGGTTAGGGGTTTCGCGTTTTGCCATACAGACAACACCAAATCGCAATTAAACTTACAAACATCATCCTTATACCAGCGCCTAACAAACCCCTACAATCAATTATATTTTCATCGTCGTTTGGTACCAGTTCTTGATCCACGTAAAGCTGGCCGTTACAACTCGTCTTCTGCCATTAATCCGTCATTGTTATAGGTAATAATTGTATGCAACAAATTCGTTTTTGATCCAGAAACATAAGCCCTAACATTAATTAAACCTAAAACGAATGGATTGATTGATTTAAGATCTAGGGCCTATATTCAATTTGGGGTTTCTATCACTGCTATTTATAATAAACTGTACTAAACTATTACCCAACTAACATGCTAGAGCAGCTGGGTTGTTGTTTGTGTGACAAGATACTGAGCCGGCCAGGGGCGCAGGTTCGCGCCCTGGCCAGCCCAGTTTTTGGGTAAATTATTTTTATGTTAATTATTTAAAGGTTTTAATGAGTTAAACATATTATAACTAAATATCAATTAAATATTATTTATCAAAACCGACATATTGTTTATCCGAATCTTTGTTAAAACCATATATATATATATATATATATATATATATATATATATATATATGAATATATATTATGTATTAAATTGTTAAATGTTCTTATAATAAAGAGTTAATAGTGTTTCAATTAAAAAGTATAATCTTGTTATTTAACATATCAATGTATGGGTATAAGCTCGCGTATTTTATAAACGACTTTTTATTATTTTTTATTATTTAGTACGTATTATTTACAATACTAATTTATAAGAAATCGTTATTAGTTATAAATATATTAAACGTATTTTAGTTTAAAATAAACGTTTAAAAACAAATCTCGTTATATAAACTATAAAATCCTTAAAAATATTTATTTAAGTATTTTATGTATTTTTTTATATATAATTAAATTATTTTATTTATCATAAAACTTTGATAATAAAATTTTTAATAAATTTATAAGATAAAGAGCTTTTGTAAGATTTCCCTCGATCATCAAATCTGGAACCCTTATATAATCTTAGTTCCATTATTCAATTCGTATTTATTTACTCAAATAATGTTACTTAGGATATCTCGTCGGTGTTTTCCCGTAGAGCGTGGTTTACCGCTTCCTTATTTAATCCTTCTCGCATTTGCTTATTTACTAAGGTTAGTAATCACTCCCCTTTTTACTTATTTTAAACCTTTTTGGGGACATGTGCGTATCATATATATTTAACTATTATCTAGTATTCAAAACCACAACTGTTAATCCTTGTGTGTATATCCGTTAATGCCTAACTTGCTATTTTCTTATTTGCTATATTTGAACGCTATTTGCTTACTTCGGTAACCGATGTCCATTTATATAGATTGGTTGAGAACTTTCTTTATGGTTGATTATTTGTGTATGTGCTATGGCTTAACTGTTTATTCGCAGAGGAACAATTTGCATCTTTCTTTACTTATTATATATTATTATTGTTGTGTCTTAAACTGGTGCTTTACTAACTCAACATGTATTGTTGACAAATTTTTCTATTTTATACGCATATGCAGGTTATCGTAGAAATTTAATGCAGATTGGTGAAGAGTATTTTAATCAAGAAATATATTAATTTGTATTGTTGTATAAATTATGTACTTAGTTGTATCTGATTTATTTGGTAATTGAATTTAATTAATAGATATTGTCATTTAAATATTGCATGATAGTACCTTCGGAGCTGTAGAAATCAGCTCAAGCCCCGATATTTCCGCCTTAGGTTGGGGTGTGACAGTGAATGTGTTGTGTGTGTGTGTGTTCCATGTGTGTGTGTGTGTGTATATATATATATAGAGGAAGAGTAGAGTGGTGAGTGTAATGTAGGATGATAGGTGGATTATGGTGGGATGATCCGACACATATTTTAGGAATTAGGTGATAATGTTTATTGTTTTGAGTTGGTAGAAGGTGACTGGAGGAAAGAGAGGTGAGGGGGTGCGATGGAAAGGGGGCTGGCCAAGGGGTTGGAGATGAACGGTTGGTTATAATATACATTGTTTTGGTGATTTGGTTTAACGTATTGTGAGTTTTAGATAATCAGTTAGATCCCGTTTTTAATAATTTTTGTCAGACTTTGAATGAAATCCAATTGCTGACAGCATAGACTAAAGAAACAATTTTTTTTTAAAATAGTTGATGTCGGATCCTTACAGTGTCTTGTACTAACTTTCAGTTGCCTAAATATTGCATGATAGTACCTTCAGAGCTGTAGAAATCAGCTCACGCCCCGATATTTCCGCCTTAGGTTGGGGTGTGACAGTGAATGTGTTGTGTGTGTGTGTGTTCCATGTATATATATATATATATATAGAGAGAGAGAGAGGGGAAGATTAGAGTGGTGAGTGTAATGTAGGATGATAGGTGGATTATTGTGGGATGATCCGACACATATTTTAGGATTTAGGTGATAATGATTATTGTTTTGAGTTGGTAGAAGGTGACTGGAGGAAAGAGAGGTGAGGGGGTGCGATGGAAAGGGGGCTGGCCAAGGGGTTGGAGATGAACGGTTGGTTATAATATACATTGTTTTGGTGATTTTGGTTTAACGTATTGTGAGTTTTAGATAATCAGTCAGATCCGTTTTTAATAATTTTTGTCAGACTTTGAACGAAATCCAATTGCTGACAGCATAGACTAAAGAAACTATTTTTTTTTAAAATAGTTGATGTCGGATCCTTACAGTGTCTTGTACTAACTTTCAGTTGCTTATTTTTCAGTTTTGCGATTCGAATCTTCTAAAATTATGTTTATACATCAACTCTAATATTTTAACATATATTTTGAATTTTCGAGGCCGTATAGTCATATTAGTATTTTATTTATTTTATGGCCTGCCACCCGAGGTTATTCCACGTAATGTTCGTTACGTGGTGAAATTTGGACTTTTTGTTAACGTTGCAAGATCTTCGGTCTTATTATGGAATGTTTTATTCATAAGATAACCATTGAATGACTAATCATTGATACATTAGCTGTAAATTTTGCCAAGTCTTACATTCTCCTTTCATTTATAAATTTTGCCCCGAAATTTAGGAAGTGATACTGGTTTCAAATTCTACGGGAAACAACTGAGGATACTTCCGTTTCATCTAGTCTTAAGGTTCCCAAGTAAATTCAGGACCAAGCTTTGACATCCAACGATCTTTGACTAATTTGATATGGTTCCGTCTAAGCTTTTGTATATTCCAATCCATGAACTCTACGGGTTCTTCAACGAATAGAAGCTTATCATCAACTAGGATATCCTTAACATGAACAATCAATGATTCTTCAGATAAGCACTTCTTCATATTAGATATGTGGAACACGTCGTGTATTCAACTAAGCTCCGAAGGTAATTCAAGTCGATATGCTACTGCACCAACACGATCGGTGATTTTGAATGGTCCAACATATCGGGGACTCAAATTTCCTATTTTTTTGAATATGATTATTACTTTCCATGGCGAGACTTTTAACAGCATATGGTCTCCTACTGGAATTCTAATGGTCTCCTGTGATTGTTAGCATAACTCTTTTGTCGGTCTACTACAGCCTTCAACCTGTTTTTGATCTGAAAGACCATGTCGATGGTCTCCAGAATAATTTCAGGTACTTTTAGTTGTTTTTCTCTAGCTTCGGCCCAAAAAAGAGGGGATCGACATTTCCTCATGTACAAAGCTTCAAATGGTGCAACTTTAATACTATAGTGGTACCTATTATTATAGGAAAATTCAGCTAATGGTAAATGGGTATCCCAACTTTTTCCGAAATTATGAACACAGGATCGCAACATATCTTCTAACATTTGAATGGTTCTTTCGCTTTGACCATAGGTTTGAGGGTGATAGGCGGTGCTCATGTCTAAGCATGTGCCTAAGGATTCGTGTAGGGATTGCCAATATCGAGAAACGAAGCGACCGTCTCTGTCAGAGATAACTGAAGCAGGTACACCATGTTTAGCTACAATCTCTTTTAGATAAAGTCAAGTTAACTTCTCTAAACTGTCTTTCTCACGAACGGGAATGAAATGAGCAGATTTTGTCAATCGGTCCACAATAACCCAAATGGAATCGTGGTTACTGGGGGTGGTGGATAGTTTGGTTACAAAATCCATGGTAATATTCTCCCATTTCCATTATGGAATCTCAAGCTGTTGTAACAATCCAGATGGTTTCTGGTGTTTAGCTTTCACTTTTGAGCACGCCAGACACTTGGTAACATAAACCGCTATATCTCCTTTCATATTTTCCCACCAATAGAATTCTTTGAGATCCTTATACATTTTGGTTGATCCTGGGTGAATTGAGTGTTTGAATTTGTGCGCTTCATCCAATACTAAATTGTGCAAGTTCCCATATCGTGGTACCCAACCTCGGTTGATCAAGTATAGTGTACCGTCAGACTTTGCTATAAATTCACACTCAAGACTTTGTAAATTCTCGGCTTTTATGTTCCGAGGTTTCAAAGCTTCCCGTTGTGCATTGCGGATCCAAGTCGTAAGACTCATCTGAATCGTCAGTCCCAATGCACGGACACGAAGTGTTTTTTCTCTTTATTTTCTACTCAAAGCATCTACCACAACATTTCCTTTACCTGGGTGGTAGCGAATGTGGCAGTCATAGTCGTTGGGCAATTTTACCCACCTTCGTTGTCTCATATTAAGATCTTTTTGATCAAATATGTGCTGGAGACTTTTGTGATCAGTGAAGATCGTGCATTTAGTGCCATAAAGATAATGTCTCCAAATTTTGAGAGCAAACACAACAGCTCCTAATTCCAAATCATGAGTTGTGTAATTCTTTTTGTGCACTTTGAGTTCTCGTGACGCATAGGCTATCACTTTATCTCGTTTCATAAGCACGCATCCGAGACTTAATCGTGAAGCATCACAATAAACTACAAATCATATGTTCCTTCTGGAAGTGACATGATTGGTACAATACACAACTTTTGTTTATGTAGCTGGAAAGCTTCTTCTTGATTCTCGGTCCAGTCACACTTCTTGTCTTTTTGGGTTATTTGGGTTAAAGGTTGAGCTATGGAAGAAACGTTTTCAATGAATCTACGGTAATAACCCTCTAATCCCAAACATTGTCGCACCTCAGTGGGTGACCTTGGTGTCTCCCGATTCTTAATCGCTTCAATCTTTGAGAGATCAACATGAATACCGTCATCATTAATTACATGCCCAAAAAAATGGACTTCTCGAAGCCAGAAATTACATTTGGAGAATTTGGCATATAATTTTTCTATCTTCAGCGATTCTAGGATTAGCTTTAAGTGTTGCTCATGCTCTTCCTTGGTTCGTGAATAATAAGTATATCACCGATGAATACTCTCACGAATTTATCAAAGTATGGCTTACAAACTCTATTCATAAGGGCTATAAATACATCAGGTGCATTTGTAAGACCAAATGGCATTACTAGAAATTCCTAATGGCCATATCGAGTTCTAAAAGCATTCTTATGAACATCTTCTACTGTAAATCTTAATTGATGATATCCAGATCGCAGGTCAGTTTTTGAATAATAACTGGATCCTTGCAACTGATCAAACAAATCATCAATTCTCGATAGTGGGTTTCGATTCTTAATTGTGCGTTTGTTCAGTTATCGATAATCGATACACATCCGAAATGATCCGTCTTTCTTTTTCACAAACAAGACTGGTGCTCCCCAAAGTGAGAAACTTTGTCTTATGAATCCTTTATCAAATAATTCTTGAACATGATTAGATAGTTCCTGCATTTCTGACGGTGCTACAGAGATCGAGCTATTGGAGCAGCATCTTGAACTAGATCGAATCTGAATACAACCTGTCTTGGAAGAGGTAATCCAGGTAAATCTTTAGGGAAAACTTTTGGGAAGTCTTGAACTACAGGATTGTAGTCTATCTTCCGTTCCTTAGCTTTTGTATCAACAACGTTAACAAGAAACGCCGGATATCCTTTGCGTACCATCTTGCGGCTCTTCATGATACTGATGAGTTTTAATCTTGAGTTACCTTGATCGCCTTGAATAGCCGGAAATTCACCATTTTGGGTTGGTAAACAAATTAGATTTTCGGAGCATACTATCTCAGCTCCATTCTTGGACAGCCAGTCCATTCCCACAACTACATCGAAACTACCTAGTTCAACGGGTAATAGGTCGATATTGAACTTATGGTTTGCTAATAAAATACTATAGTCATGCGCAACTTCACTGGTTTCGATTAAATTTCCACTAGCTAAGTCGATAGAATATATGGTATCTAACTTACTAGTTTATATGCCAAGGAGAGGTTCGATTTGTTTGGAAACAAAACTTAAGTCGGCTCCGGTATCAAAAAAGAAGATAAGCATAGTTATTATTAACGAGAAACGTACCAGTGACCACATATGAATCTTTCCGACCCTTTTTTCGTGTTCATCTCGAATGCTTTTCCTTTAGCATTTTGACCCTTGAGCTTAGGAAAATCCTTCTAATAATGTCCTACAATACCACATTCGAAACATCGCAGATTTTGGTTTCCTGAAACGGATGGTGTGGTCTTGGAGTAACAATCTCGAGTTACGTACCCAAATTGGTTGCATCGGTTGCACCTCCAACATTCACCAGCGTGATTCCTCCCGCACTTGTTGCACAGAGATACCTATCCGGAATTCATTCAAGCTCCTCTTGCGTTTGCAGCAAACATCCTCCCGACACCTTGGTTTTTCTTGAATTGTCCACCAGAGTTACCATTCCCCGTTCGCTTGAGTCCGTCGGGTTTGTGATTCACACTAGCTGGCTTTCGTTTGGGTTATGTGGAGACAACTCTCTTCCCAGTCTCCTTCAATATCCCATACAAACTACATCACTAGTCAAGGATTTTGCCAGTTCTCTGGCTGACTAGATGGGGTTGGTTTAGATGAGGTGACCATTCCTTAGATTTCGGGAGCTAAGCCCCATATGTACCTCTCTATTCGTTCATATTCGGGCGTAACCAGTCAGGGTAGTAGTTGTGCCAATGCGTTGATCGCGAGGTATATCCTTCAATGTCGGCGCCTTCCATCTTTAACTGCCAGAATTCGTATTAAACTTTTTAAAGTTTGTTTCTTGGGCAGTACTCTTTCAACAAAAGTTATTTCAGTTCTTCCCAGGTTTGACGATAAGCAACGTCTTCTCCTAAATTTTGAATCAAGGAGTTCCACCATTTAAGTGCCTTGTCTTGGAATGAACGCACCCCATATTTTATTATTTCCAAAGGGGTGCAATTGCTAATTTTCATGACAGACTCCATTTTCTGTATCCATTAGATGATTTCTAGAGGTCCTTCGGCCCTTGTAAAGCTTTCGAACCGCTCCCTGAAAAGTTTTGTAAGTGCATCCGAGTATCGCACTTCCTGAAGCTACCATTTAAAGTTTTTGTTCTAAGAATATCTCGGATTCATTATTGGTTTCGTTACGGGTGGTTTGTCTTGGATTACAATTAGCCTCGTGTTGTTCGAGTGCCGGGTTTACATGTTGAGCGATTATTGAGCTAAATCCTCTTGAAAATATGGTATCCTGGATCATTGATTTATAGTGGTTCATCTTGTTTTAGGTGCCATGGTTTCTTATATGTAACGAAAATAAAAAAATTGGTTAGTTTTGTAAAACATATATAGCCTAAATATCAACATTAATATTTAACAATTATAGTCCATACATAAAACATCCATAACCTGGAGGGGGGGTCTAATACTACCCAAAGTATACAAAATGTAAGGTGTAATACATACTACACCTTATAATATTGTCCACCCATCCCTAACCATCACAAAAGAGTACAAATTTTAACAAACTACATAAACAACCAACGACAAACACTACACATGAGCCCACTAGTGGAGGCCCATAAGATAATGAACATAAGGCCCACCTAAATCTGATTTGGCTCCTGTTGAGGAGGAGGCGGTGATGGTGGTGGGGCCACACCCGAAGATGGAACAACAGTGGAGACATTCGCCTCAAAGTCATTTCGAGATCGTTACCGAGAGTACACCTTCAAAGGTGCAGCTCTCGAACGCATCTCGTGATGACTCGGGGCAACCACTGGTCGAAAAATGGTAGGGGATGATGGTGCATCCTCAGCACTAGTCTCAGAATCCGTTAAAATAACATGCGGTGGTGCCATCTGTGACATACAACAGTTAGTGTATGTAATGAATATATAACTATATATATACTTTAGAAAATAACATGCGGTGGTGCCTTCTTGCTTCACGATACGGGAAAAGAGCGTGTGTTTGAATATTCGGTTATAGTTTAGAAAATTTTAGATTTTCTAATTCTTTCTAATTATTGGCTCTGATACCAACTTTGTCACACCCCGAAAAACTTAATCAAGGAAGATAAACATTTTGACTAAGTCGTTCGAAACGTGACAAATGCCGATAGCCAATCATAATAAAGTATTATATTCTAATATCAAAGTTTTTCTTTTATTAGAAAAGTTAACTTCGATTTACAATCGTGAGTTACACGTGTCATATACATGGTTTTATTATATTCCTAGATTTACATATATTCAAACACGCACCCCCTCCTTTCCCACTCGTCATGAAGCCATCACTTACCTTAAAAGCATATTAAAACGTTTGTCAACACAAATGTTGGTGAGTTCTCTTATTCTATATATAAACCAAATAAATCAACACTAAGCATCTAATGAACCAAATATATATATTATAACCTATAATTCACCATTATTTCCAGATTTGATCACATGATACAAAATAGCACATTTTTAATCAAATTAAGTCCTTAAATTCACATCTTAAGTTTACTAGTCATGGCAATGTCAAACTTAGCTAATTATATATAAACAAAACATAATCGTATCATCTAAAATTTCAGGTTCTTATCATCATCATGGTTATCACAACATGTCAAACTTGCCCTTTTCAAATATATCCTATATTCCTTTAAAATGTTCTAACATGCATGCCTAATCATGTATGTTTATTTCAAATCAAATCATCAAGCATCCGTATTCCGATATATTCGTGACCATCCATCATGTATTTCATTAAATCAAGTTCATCAAGTATGCACAAGTTTAAGCATCTCATCATTAACCAATAAACATAAGATTTTCTAAGTGTTCAATCAACAAAGTTTCTAGTTATAGTAACTTTCCAATTTTAATTATTTTCTCTAATCCAAACTTTCAAATATAATTGTGTATGATATTTATTTATCTCATTCAACTAGTTTGACAAGGACCATTGGGGTTGTGGTCCAATGGTAGAGGCAAAGCTTCTAATACACAAAGGTTTGGGGAGGTTGTGGGTTCAATACCCACTTCCAACAAGGGATTAAGAAATTCACCTTTCAAAAAAAAAAAAAAAAAAAAAAAAAACTAATTTGACAAGGTTTCATGCAACCTATTTCGCTATTTAAATTTTAGATTTTTCTATTATTCAAGTCACAAAGTTTCCATTTCTAAAAAGTAGTTGACAAGTAATTCAAACAACAATCCAATAGAAATTTAGATGATGTATATTATCATAATTCAAGATAATAATCTACCATGTATCAAGTTTATATAAGTTGAACGTTCATATCAAGATCAAAACTCAACTGTTCATTCAACAAAGTTTCCATTATTGGAAATCTAAAATCTAACTTTAAACATTGTCTTTAAATTAAATTATAAAACCTCTAGCATATAATCCTATCATCAACATAAATTTCAAATTCCATTAACATCAATAGTCATAAAATCATCCAAGTATTCAAGTAAATCCCTAAATTTGCAAAATTTCCAATCTATGGACAAACTCTTGTCTAATTCCATTTTAATTCTAGGAGTTTAATCATTATTAATTAGTTATAACCATATTAACAATTTCATTGATCATCATTTACACAAAATCCATCCTAACATCAAACCCACTTATCAAATCCATCCATGTTTTCCCCAAATTATCCAATTACATAATTTTAACAACAATGAAATCTCTAATCATATTCAACAACTCATGGATGATCTTCATTGTGAATGTATAAATGTATGTAAGTGTTCAACACTACCTCACACCCATGCATACATACACACGGCCACACACACACACACACGCACCCACAAATTTTCCAATCTCTAAGATCAATCTTAACCTAAATACACATAACCTTATCTATTCAAACTTAGATAATCAACATCTAATTATAACTTACCTGAATTTTGATAAGCTTAAAGATATGAAGATGGATGATCTTGTGTGTGTGTGGGGGGGGGGGTTGTTCTTCCAACTTGAATATCGCCTCCTAAGATGCATAATGCATTCTTGATCTTGTGATTGTGATTTGAATTTTGATTATGGTGTGATGGTGACTTTGTTGTGTGTGTGTGTGCCGTGTATATAGAGAGAGGGAGAGGAAGAGTAGAGTGGTGAGTATAATGTAGGGATGATAGGTGGATTATGGTGGGATGATCCAAAGCATAATCTAGGATCTAGGTGATATTGATTAGAGTTTTGAGTTGGTCGAAGGTGATTGGAGGAAAGGGAGGTGAGGGGGTGAGATGTCAAGGGGCCCGGCCAGGGGGGTTAGAGATGAAGGGTTGGTTATGATATATAATGTTTTGGTGATTCTGTTTAACGTATTGTGAGTTTTAGACAATCAATTGGATCCCGTTTTAATAATTTTTGTCAAACTTTGAACGAAATAAAATTGCTGACAACATAGACTAAAGAAACTATTTTTTTAAAATAGTTGATGTCGGATCTTTACAAAGTCTAGTACTGACTTTCGGTTGCTTATTATTCTATTTTTGCGATTCGAATCCTCTATACATTGACTCTAATATTTTAACATATATTTTGAATTTTCGAGGCCCTTTAGTCATATTAGTATTTTATTTATGTTCTGGCCCGCCACCCGAGGTTATTCCACGTAATGTTCGTTACGTGGCGAAATTTTGACTATTTGTTGATGTTGCAAGATCTTGGGTCTTATTAAGGAATGTGTTATTCATAAAATAACCTTTTAACAACTAATCATTGATACATTAGCTATAAATTTTGCAAAGTGTTACACGCTACCCCTAGTCCTAAGGTTCTCTTACCCCTTTTGGAGCCCGAGCGACATCTACAAGAAGGATTAAGAAGGAGAGCACGCGTGATTTCCGAGGTGTTTGAAAATAAATCTTTAAAGAACACCAAAACCGATGAAGAGATGGTAGAAGACCCAAATGATCAAGGTCACATGGACGAATTCATCACACCATCCATTGATGGCTATGACAGCAGTGTCATGCAACCCCAGATTAATATGAGTTTCGAGATTAAGTCTAACACGATTCATATGGTTGAAAATTCTATCTCTTTTCATGGCCTGTAGAACGAGGACCCTCATGCTCATCTTGCACATTTCGTTTGATTACGTGCGACACTGAAAATTAATATTTGTTCTGATGACGGCGTGAGACTTGACTTTTTCCATTCTCACTTTGAGGGTCTTCCCTTGAGTGGTTAGAAGAATTCCCTTCCGCCTCGATCATCACATGGAATCAAATGGTAGAGCAGTTTCTTCTTCAATACTTCCCATTCGATAAAACTACCAAATACCTAGAAAACATCACCAGTTTTTATGTCGATGACAATGATTCACTACATGCTTCTTGGGAAAGGTTTAAGGGCTTGTTAAGAAAGTGTCCACATCACGTATTGAGTCACGGGCTTCAATGTCGTTAGCTTCTTTGACGCTTTGTCCGGGCAACAAAATCAAGCCGTCGACTAGGTAGCAGGGAAGAGATATTAGTAGGTGTACCCCAAATGAGGCGCTTCAGATCTTGGAGAGAGAAACTAAGAAGAGTGTTTCTTAAAACCTACCTCGTAGTATTCCACCCTCAAAGCTTATTCATCAAGTCGATTCAAATACCTTTGTCTCTGTCAAGTTAGAGGCTCTCACCAAAAGATTTGGCTAATTACATACTGAGCTAATCAAATCTAAATTTTGTTGTGGAGTGTGTGATGGAAAATACCCAATCAATGAGTGCCAGCAAGCCATGGTGATGGAGGATGTTGACTTTGTAAGCCGACAAAGCAATGCCTACAGCAGCACATATTATTTGGAATGGAAAAACCACCCAAATTTTAGCTGGCGAGACGGTGACCTCAATTAAAACAATCAAATGTCACCAGGATTTGATAGAAAACCAAACTATTGAAGTCAAAACCAAAATAAATCCTACCAGCCCATGCCGCAATTTTAAAGTTTCAACAACAATAATGAATCGAATGAGGGTTCTAGTGTTGAGAATATGTTATCCCAACTTTTAGCCAATACTGAAACTACAAACAAGTTGGCTGAGCAAAGGAACCTGAAAATTGATGAGACACTTCAAAGGCATTATCTTGAGTTGGGAAACCAAAAAACGTCCATTCAAACCATAGAAAATCAGGTTTGAAAAATCCCGCTCAACTCCTTTATGAGATCCAACAAGGTAGCCTTCCTAACAACACCGAGCTGAACACTAAAGCGCATGTGAATTATATTACCTTGAGAAGTGGTAGGACCACCACTATTGTAGATGTACCAGCTGGTGAGATGATGAGAACGAGATTGTGTCTCCTGGTGAGATTCACGAGAGGCTAGGCCCAATAAGTACAGTACGAACTAGAGAGCCGTTAAGGACTTAAGTGCACCTATTCCATACCTAGGCAGGTTGAAGAAAAAGAGAAGGGCTGAGCCATATGGTAAACTCATAGAGCATTTCAAGCAATTACACATTAATCTGTCCTTCGTCAATGCTTTAAAAGAAACGCCTAAGTATGCGTAGTTTTTGAAATAGGTCCTCACAAACATGAAGAAATTGGAGGAGCTTTTTGATGTTACTTTTAGTGAGGCATGCATTATAAATACCTAGGAAGATGACCGAACCGAGTATTTTTACCATTCCCTTTTTTATTGGTAGTTTGTCACTTGGTAATGCTTTAGCCGACCTAGGTGCTAGTATAAACTTAATGCCATATTATGTTTTTGCCAAGCTAGACCTAGGTGAACCACAACCGACACGAATGAGCATCCAATTGTCAATAGATCCGTGAGATACCCTAGAGGCATAGTTGATAATTTGTTGGTTAAGGTTGATTAGTTTGTGTTTCCTTTGGATTTTGTGGTTCTTGATATGGATAAAGATCAAAATGTGCCGCTCATTCTAGGTCGCCCTTTCCTTGCCACCTCGTGAGCCTTGATTGATGTAGGTGGCTGTAAGTTGACATTAAGGGTAAGATATGAGGAGGTAAACGTATGGTGTTAAGGAACCCGTAAATCATTCAAGAAATCGTGCTTACGCATTATATGATCTTGATGTTAAGCAACGGCTAGAAAAGCAAAAACTTGGCCGGGGTAACACATATGTTTGTAACATGCAAGGCGAATTTGTAACAAGTCATATGCGTTTACCAAAAGTTTAAGGCTGCTAAATGGGATTAAGAATCAAAATTCAAAGCCACCTGATGGTAACAGAAACCTCAGCCACCGCCCCAAGGACAATTAAATTGAGGGGGGGGGGGTGTGAGTCTTGAGATCGATTGTTGCGAAATGTAGCATTTTTAGGATTTTCATGTGTTTTCGGCTATGGTAGTATGTAGGGCTGCACCATTTTCCCTTGTTGGTGCCTCCCTTTTATGTGTTTCTTTTCAGTACTTTGTTTTGTTGCAGACTATATTTTAATGGCTTGTATATGGTTTTGGGATGATCTTGTTATATGTTTATTGGTTTCATATGATGATGGGTCTATGATCTGTTTATTAGTATGCCAGTGGCTTGTTTTATGCTTTGGATGTTTTCATGCACTTTCGGGTTTTTGGAGGGGCGCACATTTGGCAGCTTTCTGAACACGTGATCATGGGAGATTTATATTCTCTCGTTCATACTTTTACTTTTGCTATGCATAAGTTTTTTTTTTGTTGTACATCGAGGGTGTTGTATGATTCAAATGTGAGAAAGGGATTTGAGCTTTCTTTGTCCAAATGAATTTTTTTGCAAAACTCCAAATAAGTTTTTGTGCCAATTAAACCAAGTAAACAGTAAAACATTCTTTCATTTTAAAATTCAATGTTTCACTGGATTATCATGAAGTACCAAATATCTTTAGAAAACAATCAAGTACGAAAATCTATAAAATGCATACCTTTAAGCATGACAAACAAAAAGATCGACATGCATCACTTAGCAATTCTTACCCATTCCTTCAGTTTCTGTGAGGTAGCCTCGTCAGATTGTTTTTTCTCATGTCTTTGCGGGCAATTGAGTGAGCCGGGTGGTTTTTGTAAAGTAGAACTTGTTTTTGGCATGCATTTCAATATTATAGACATATACATTAACATTGAAGAATTTATGATAAACCCCATGTCTAGTTGTTTTTCAGTTATATTTTCCTCACCAAACATTATTCCTCTAGTAGCCCATGTTTAGCCTTTTACCGTGTTTTTCTTTTTCGCCCCATTTTATCACCCACTTAGCAATATAGCCTTTTACTTCACATCCATTTTTAAGTTAGAAATCTGGTTCGGCTAAGTTGAGTCTATTTTTATTTTTATTTTTATTTTTATCATTTTTATATGTTTTCTTTTACCACTTAGGAAGTTGTGTAGCTAAGCACAATGCTTAATTTCTTATTTCTTTATTGTTAGTTTGTATTATATTGGAAGAAAAAGAGAAGAAAAAAAGAAAGAAAAGATAAACATAAAAAAGAGAAAAAAAAATCTATATTCAAGAAAAGCAATCAAATTGGTAGTTTATTTCATCAGAACTATGTGAAGTTTGTTTTCAAAAGAGCAATTTCTGGTTTGTTAGCTCTCTACTTGTAAAACCGCTTGGTTTGAGTAGTTAGTTTTATTTTTAGTTTAACTTAGTTTCGGATTTTCTAGCCGTTGAGCAACTTTTCCCAAAATTTATAACCCCTCCCTAAGCCAAGTTACATCCCTCAAGTACTCATGTTTTATGCTTTGTATGTTTCATAGTTGGTGGAGATTTGACACTTACACAAGCTTATGCTTTTCTTAGTAACCATCTTGGCATCGAGTGTTCTCAATACACACCATTACATGTATGATCTAGCCAAGTGTATGGACATTGTAAGGCTTGCAAAGTGTGTATGCGATGATAATCAATATGCCACGCATTTTGAATACGTCTTCATCCTTAATAGGCGTTGATGTGCTAACAATAGTTTAATAATTATTAACTAATTTAATTTAAAATAAACACTAAGTAATACTCAAGACTCTTAAACTCAACTTACACTACTAACCGGCAAGTGAACCGATCGACTCTAGTATAGCTAAGTCCGGATATCGAACCCACGAGACTCTTTGAATTACGTAGCTAGAAAATTAGTCTCGACTTACTGACACGACTATTTATTAATATTATTTAAATGGGGGTTTTTTAACTATATTATATTAAACTAATAAAATAAACTAAATAATAAAATACAACTAATAAAACAAAAGACAAACAAGTTAGACTGATTCAATGATAATGAAAAACCACCTAGGCTAGAATCCCTAAAGTTTCAGTTATCAAATAACTGGAAAGTAATAGTTATGGAACTGGGATCGTAAAATAGACACTTAAAAGAAAACCCGAACATGACCCCTGACCCTTCTCAAGAAGACATCTATGGGTTTCTAATAAGTTTTAAAACACACCAGTTTTTTAAATTAAACTCCCTTACGGTTATCTAATTAATTATGAAAGAGTACCTTATAGTCAAATCCTACCTTACAGCGCGAAAAACAAAGGTAAATTAATAAACTCAATTGACTCGCTAGATAGGGTAATTAATCAAACCTAGACGGACTCCTTTTGAAGAATTAAATCTAGGAATTTAATCAACAAGGATCTAACAATAACCTATCACCTTACAACTTTCTAGGTTAGCAGCACACTTTTATTCGTGTGACTAATACTATTCCTATGGATTTCTTGCAAATCAACCACAAACTAGTCAAGAACACACAATAAATGACCTAACAAAATCTTATTATTTGACAAACAATCATCAAGGATAATATGGAATAATAAAACTACAACAACCAAAACCAAGTGCACATACACATCAATCAAATAAAATCAAATAGTTTATTGAATCATAAATCCATAACGAAAAGAAACAATCCAACTAAAATCAAAACATCAACGATGGTTCATCATAAGCCAAGACAGTCTATAATGTTTAACCTAGCATCTTAAAATCATTCACAATAACAATGATAAAAGAAATCATGGTGAAAATTAGTAGAAACAAAATGTTAAAGGCGATAAAACCCGTAGTCTTCGTTCTTGAATAAGTAGCGCTTCACAGGGTGATTCCCTACCTTCAAACCCGTCAAATATCTCCAAAATAAGCTTCAAGAAACTCCAAATTCGTCTGGTGGCTGAAGGGTATTTTTCAGGTTAAGGTTAATGGTGTTTATATAGTAAAACAGGGCCCCAAACCTGACAAAAACGAGTAAACTATCTGGAATCTTATGGTGGCCGCTACCCGCGACTAGGAATGTACACTATCGTCCTCCTTTATATTCATTTAAACGGAGGGGCAAAGTTCTCCTTTTCAGTTTGGAATGCTTGCTCCTCTTCATTAGTATCTATACCCCGCTTAATCATTGGATCATGAGACTGCATGAGCTGTTCGAAGGACAATGTAGAGAGATTTTTATAATTCTTAATAGAAGTTATGATATGTTCCAAACAAGCATGTAAGCTTCTCAATATGTTCTCCACAAATTGATAACATGTTCTACATAGGCTCTTTTCTAATTGACATTTTGCCCTAATAATCCTTTGTCATCACCTTCAATCTCCCTTATACTTTTTATGCAGCAGGTCATTATTCGTGTAACCCTTAAACCTTTTTTAAGCTTGATTACATTACACTAAATTTCTTAGATTAAATACATGTTAATTTAAACATCAGAGTCTAGAAAATATAATTATTTCATATGATACGCGTTATTGGTAATTATGGGAATTACCAAGTCGCACACATAACAACCCAACAAACATGAGCTTTGGTGATAATACAAAATGTTACGAGAAAAATAATTAACAAGTTCATAAAGCATGAACTAAATCCTATATGCATACTTTTATCTAAATATAAAATATATATATATATATATATATACGTAAATCTACAGGAACATTTATTTTAAAACACGATGTTTTGATAAGTTGATATATAACCTTCATCCTCACCATTCTATTCTTTTATTTTTTCTAACCTAGTACTATTAACATCACAATGGTCAAAGATTGTATCTTATAATCACAATCACCACAAATCAACCACACCATTCCTAAATCTATCAATTATCAAATCTATTCTCCAACTTAACCATCACTTCATGTCATTTTATATTTTAAATATAAATTCCCGTCCATGCTCCACTTTTGCTATATAAGAGAGCACTTAGATGAATACAAAAACACACCACAACAATAAACAAACACAAACGCTCCCATCTCCCATCTCTCTTGGCTCACATACCACCCAGACCACCATCCACCACCCACTTCCTCTCTCGGTTTTTATCACCACAACCTGAAACCACCTAAAACTAGGGTGTTTAGTATTCAAATCGAACTTGCGGAACTCGAAATTAGACTCAGCTCGCATTCGAATTAGAAGGTTTGAATTCAAATTAGTAATCAAAATTCGATCGAATACGAATTTATAATTTTAAATTCGATTCGACTAAAATTTGAATTCAAGTTTTACATTTATTTTTATTACAAATACACATGTTCATTTAAAAATATAAAAATTGAAAGTCATCCTAATTTTGAATGATTTATTTATTTATTAGACTAGTATTTTTTGTTGTTAAAAAACTTAAGTTTGTAGGGTTTTGAAATTGAAAATTAAATAAATTTGACACTAAATTAAATCCATACGAATTTTATTCTCGAATGGAATCGAATTCAAATTGGCTATTTGAAATTCGAATTGAATTTTTCAGATCTATTCGAATTCGAGTCGACTTCAAATCCAACTATAAAATTTCAAAATTCAAATAATCAAATCGAATATTTGAAATTCGATTCGTTAAACACCCTTACCTTCATCACACCTCTCGCTCTTGATTACACACTCATAAATCCGAACCACCCTTTGGCGCCCCTCCTCTCACCCATACACACTAACACACATCTTCGTCTTCAATATTACAAGTTACATTAAACAACAACATGAACTTGGAAGCTCAAGTGCAGGGGCGGACCTAGAAAATTTTCTCTTGGGGGCGGAAAATTTTGGTATTCGGACGTCTATTAAGAAGGATTTTTCGTCGAGTCGGGTATATAAGTTTTTTTTTCTTGTTAAGTTGAGCAATTGCATTTTAATAATTCAAGTTTATTTTTACTTCCCCTTTGTTTTGAGTTTTATACCAAACTTGTCATCTAGTGAAAATAAATTTTAGTTAAATAAAATCTAACAAATGAAACAAAAGTCGTATAAATCAGAAAAACGAAGATATAATATAACTATAAACGTAAAATAAAATGTGACATTAATGTCAATAAAAAAACTGGGAAAACTAAAAACAGTCTTATTACATAATAATAATAATAATAATAATAATAATAATACAAATTGATCTAAAACTAATAGAGAATTTAAAATTCATTATCTTTTTAAGAAAAAAAAAATTATAAAAGGGATACATGTGTTATGTTTTATTGTCACTTGTCACCTACCCATTCTCTTTTTGTCACTTGTAACCTACCCACTCTCTTTTCTTATACTTTATTATATATAAATAATTTACTTATCTTTTATTTATTCGTTGTTTGTCTTCTTCATTTAATATAACCAGAGCTACCATTAGGTAATACACATACATGCCGGAAAATCAATCTTTCCTTTATTCTCTTTTTTTTTTATGGATCTGCTCGTGTTCATTGGGGGTGATGTCACATTTTCATGGGGGCGGTCGAGATTAGACCATATATATACTATTAAAGGAAAAAAGTCCAAGGTGGCGGCTGCCCACCTTCCCAACCACTTAGGTCCGCCCCTGCTCAAGTGTGGATACAAGCTCAAGTTCTTATATTTTTTCTTCCTATGTATATTCCATCACTAAGTAAGCCTTAACTAATTTTAAATATACCTTTACATAATTTTCTATAAGCATGTTCACCCAAGCAATAATCTAGTAATTACATGCTAACCTTGTAATATCCTACTTTTGATAATAATAAATATAAAGGAAATTATGTTTGTTTAGAGATGTGTTAATATTTAATTAAGTTAAATAATATAAAAGAGTATGGACTTGGTTGGTGAAAGATGGAATAATGGATGGTAATGAGTCTTAGGTCCATAGGCTTAAAAGAGTATAAATACTCATTAAACCTCCCTAAAACCCTAAAACCCTCATTTCTTATCTCCTAGCCTCCCTACACACACTAAAACACACACAAACTCTCTCTAATATTCAGCCAAGGAACCAAGACCGAAACCTAGCTTAGATTTTCGTGGATCTTGGTTATACAAGCAAGAGACAACTCTAAAGTTGCATATCAAAGCTAACAGTAGCCTCTAAGAGCGAAAAGGTATGTTCTTTACATATAAAGATTTCATTTTTATCAATGGTTTTCCCTAAAACTTGACACGAAGGCTAATCCGGTGTAGTTGAACCATAAAAATGTAAACTTGACGATAAATATGGGCTAGATGAACTTGTTAGTATATAAAGTTCATGTAAAAATCCCTAGATCTAGCCTAAACGGGTTTGGGGTCAATAAAGGTTCAAGCTTTATGGACACCCGGACTAGGTCTTAGACAAAGGAAAGTATGGAAATGTTTAAGGGATGGTATGACGCCAAAATAGGAGTATAAATGTTATATATATATATATACATATATATATATATGGGATGGTTCATGTGAGAAGTGATTTTATAGCGAGAAGTGCGAGAAGTGAATCTCAACCGTTAATTACACAAATCAATGGTTAATAATACAACATGGCATTTTTGTAAATATTTTAAACCTTTGGACAGATATTTTATCCATAAAAGGGTAAAAAGGTCAATTTTATGTAGCTTAGAATATGTAACGTGCAGAACATCCCTGTTTTTATTCCAAAACTGCTCCACATAACTCGTCGCACGAAATCCTCTGCTCATATGAAATTGATACACAAAATCGAGTAGATTAATGACAATTGATTCTTTTTGGGTGACAATAGGAAGCAATCGGTCATCCATGTTGTATACAAGTTAAGTTTTTAAGCTTAATTGGGGTTTTCTGTTTTGCTACAGTGATCGAAACCCTACACAAGGAATTGAAGGTATGTTGTGTATATCGTGTTGTGTTTTTTCAATCAAAGTAGCTTATAAGGTAAATAGTGCATATTAGTCAAACTAATTCAACTTTAGTTCATCGAATTTTCCTTGGAATGTCATATTTTAATTCATATTACAAAGTCTACACGTACATCTGGTGGGGTTTTTTTTGTGTGTGTAGTTAGTAGTATTATAAGATTTGCTAATGTTGTATTTATTTAGAATTATAGAAATCGATATTTAATTCCCATAATATTTGATGCTTACTATAAGATTTAGTTCGAGAGGGTATACGAATGATTTTTTCAACGAGTTCTCGTTTAAAACAAATTTGGGGATTGTTTGAGGTTACAACATTGATGCTTTAAACCATATCAAGGTTATGCTCTTATTTTTTTAGAAAAAATCTATCATATCGACTTCATCATCTCAATTGTATGCCTACATCTAAAATTTCTTCTTATTATTGTTTATTAATACTACAAAACTTTGTGACTTACTAGGATTTTGGTTTTTATATTCACTGGTTGCTTAGTTTTTTTGTTTACTTGGTTTTCGGTTCTTCATGTGTGCTTTGTAGTATGATTTCATATTAAATATTTATGTTGCTGAAATTATGTATTACATGTATGGTTCTAGAAACTTGTTCTTGAGGTATAATTGTACTGTGTAGCACATATTCGTGTGTTGTGTAGGTTTGCAGCTTTATGTATATAATGTTTTTTTTTTTTGCAGATGCCTAAAAACTTAGAATGTGTGTGTGTATGTTGTAGGTTTTTTGTGTAGGTACCAAACATGTTATATGTAGGGCACAATTTTTTGTTGTGTATGTTACAATTCTTTGTTGTGCAGGTTGTATATGTTGTAATATTTGTGTATGAGTAGCTTGTTGCATAATTTTATTTGTGCAGGTGTTTAACATTTAGAATGTGGTTGTGTAGGTTGGACGTTTTTTTGGTGGTGCTAAACATGTTATATGTATGGCATAATTGTTTGTTGTTTAGGTTGTATATGTAATATATGTGTATGTAGTATTGTAGAGAATGTGTTGGTTGATGTGATATAATGTTTTTTCTTGTGTTGTGCAAGTTCTAAATATTTAGAATGCGTATGTGTAGGGATATCAATGGTTGTGCCGGGATATAAAGTTTGCATATGTGTAGCCATATTAATTTGTGTATGCGTGGGGATATCAATGGTTGTGTACGTATATATTTGGTTTCATATGTGTAGGGATATCAATGGTTGTGTAGTGATATGTTGGTTGCATTTGTGTAGCATGATTAACTGTTTAGTTAGTGTAATGATTTTAATGTGTATGTGTGTACACATGTACGAATATCCATACACAACCATTATAGAAAGTTCAAAGTTCCTACACTGCATATTATGAATATTATGATCGTTGTAGGTGGTGCTATGATCAGGTGTAGAATATGCAGGTATATTCATATTTCTTACAACGATGAGTCGTAACCTAGAGATGAAAAATATGAACGGATTAGGTAACGGGAAAAACTCATGTTAGTGTAGGTCAAATTCGGTAGAGTGACACCAACATTTTTCTTTTTTACATAATTTGAATTTATAACCAGCTAAGGAATTAAATATGAACAATATTTTAAATACAAAAACTAAAACTATTTTACATATTTTCAGCATTAGATTTAGGTTCGTGTATATGCGTGCTACTATACTCTGTATTTATATGATGATATGCAGCTATGTAGGTGCAACATATATTTGTTTGTAGTGGTTTATAATAATATTTTAATATACTAGTTACATCTCTAATGTTTTTACAATGCTGGTTTGTTTTATTGTAGAAACAGAATGAGATTATTTCAACTTTCAAAGTTACCCGGTAAAAGATGGAGGCCCGGATAAGACGTAACCACTAAAGAATAAGATATTTTGGAGCTTCTCAAGAGCTTCACAATTCTAAATGATTGTTTTGTTGATGAATGAGCATGCAGAAAATGACAAGTCTGCTTTCGGCATCGTGTTTTGTTTAGGATAAACTATAGGGAACCTAGTGTTTTTATTATTTGATATACAACCGTTTATGTGATTTGATTAAAAATTAATCTTAAGTTTTTATTGTTTAATATCATTGGTTTAATGATTTTGCAGAACCGTGTCAGATCAATAACGATATAAATTCTTTATCGCGATTTTATCATGAAGATTTTAAAAAGCACACAAGTCCTAAGGCTAAAACCTACCTTGCAGCAAGCTATTAATAATATACATAACAATTATTGATTTCTACGTACTCCATGAAATACAATCGATTATGTGTTTTTTTGTTTCAACTTTGTCTAGAAGTAGTAGATAATACAATGATTAATTATTGAGAATAAAAATAATGTAAGGACTAAAAACCAACTTTTGTTGAATAATAGGCAAAAGCGTCTTTTTTTGCTTCAACAATAATACTCTGGTGGATATTACTAGTAATGATGATCCTTGAATATTATATTATAAAAAGAGTTCAATGAATTATTAATATGAAAGCTTTTTGAATTGATATAAATTAAAAAAATAATATAATTTGAAACCTTCTCATGGATTTAATAGTTACCAAAATAAAACATTTGTAGATATTACCAGTATACCCATTTACATAATTTAAAGATAAAATAAAAAGAAAAATTTTGATTGTTTGATATCACTTCTCGCAATAAAAATACTTCTGAAATGAGCCTAATCCTATATATATATATATATATATATATATATATATATATAATAAAAATAGAGAAGCATGCAATGACCGACGGATGTATACGAATGGGGTGCACTTCGACTACAAGAACATAAAGGGTATACTCGAACGCATGAAAGAAAAAAAGGGGATATACAAGACCTTATAACAAACCTATTCGGATTCTTGGTCGTTCGAATACAAGATTATATAACCAACCTATCTATTAAAATACAGAAAGAAAGAAGGAAAGATTAAGCAAGTGTGGCATATTAGAGTAGAAATGTATTCTAAACCATTAGAATACAAGATATTCGAATACAACTTGTATTCTAAACATATGACTAATAGAATATAATGGGTCCATTCGAATACATGGTTATATTCGAATACATGTCCCTTAGAGTAAAAACATATCCTAACACATGTCTATTCGAAAACAAGAGTATTCTAATGAAATCCCAATTCGTATGCTTTCCTTAGAATACAATACCATTCAAATAGAATGCCTCCTGAAAACCTTGGAACACAATTCTATGCGAATATAAGAGTATTCGAATACAGATGTATTCAAATACAATTCTATTCGAATAGAATTCCTTTGAACATAATTATATTCTTATACAAGTCCTACTCTAATATAGCTTTATTCGAATACAAGAGTATTCGAAAATACTGATATTCGAATACAAGGTTTCCTTAGAATACAAATATATTCTAATAAAAAGGGGCCACTCTTATTACCTGTTAGCCTTACTATCCTTGTACTAAATAGTTCCTTGAGTAATGACGTTTGTGTTTTCCCTTTTAGAATACAAATGGTTGGAGCTAGGAAAGTTGCTGGACTAGGAGGTCGCACTGGACGTCGTGGCAGGCCACGTATTATACGAGAACCTTCCTTGGAATCAACTACTATCTTGAGGGAATAAGGAAGTGCAGCTAGACCAAACCCGGGCAACAATCAAGGATATCAACTTGACTCTACTATTCAGGCAGCCATTGCTCAAGCAATAGCCACGTTTCTGAATATTGTGACTCTTCCATGCTGTGTCTCAGGAACCTCTTCAATACGGTCCGGATTGCTAGCTCCCGTGCATAATTTTGCTACAGATGATACACGAGGAATCTTTTTATGGTGGTTCTTCCTTCTAATGACCGGCATATCTATGATTATTTTCTCCCAGATGAAGCAACAGGCATCGGTCAGTAGAACCCATAAAAAAGAGATGGTTGTGGCGCGAAGTACTCTTGTGCACCTACGTCACTCGGCTCGCGCGCAACCCCGCCCCGTTATGTTATAGAAGAATTGAGCTTTTTGATGGGCTGGTTATTCAGAGCCAGCAATTGGCTGTCGGATTTCGTCCCGCAACTAGAATAAGATCGCTTCGGGGGTCACTGTGATGTGGCTGAATGTAGAGCAGCCCGCCCTTACAGCCTTTGATCAGTAGATTATTTAGAACTTCGGAAGATGGTCAAGGTAGTTGGCTTCCAAGCCCCGGCAACTGGTTGAGCTTCTATTCTAGGATAAGATCTGCAGCTCTTGCAGTAACAGCTTAGGGGGGATTGGTTTGAATAGCCCTATTGACCCGGAGAGTAAGCAATAAAAGAATTACAACCTGACAAGTCTGCTGGAAGCCGTGCAAGAACTGTTGAGAGGTCATGGGAAAATGGTAAGAAAGACGACGAGAGAGAAAGGTGACTCGAGTGAGGTCAGGTCTGTGAAGGTTGATGACAGGAAGAGAGGCCGTGGCGGGTGTACCCGCCAAAGCTAACTAGTTTAGGATACGCAATTGCTACTCTTCAATGGAAAACCGCTATGGATAAGGTTATCCGAATTAACGAGTGTCGTCCTGACCAGGCTGTGGGATATGCTACCCAATCATTCGGAGACAAAGGTATGTATTGGTGGGAGTCGGTAGAGCAGAGGTAGAGTCGAGAAGAGATTAAGGCTTTAAGATGGGATGACTTGAAGGAGATGGTCATGAAACGTTTTTGTGCTGATGCTGAGGTAGAAAGGGTTGAAATGAAGTTTCTAAACTTGAAGGTGGGCAAGATGACACACCGCGAGTACACTGCTAAATTCAACCACATGTCTAGATTGGTGCTGACAAGGTGAACACTGAAGCCTAGCGAATTAAGTGTTACATCAGGGGGCTGCCACAAAATGCTCACGTCTTGGTCAAGGCAATAGACCTGCTACCTACGATTCTGCTGTGGGACTCATGGAAATGGATTACGATGACCTGGCAACGGACGATGTGGTGGTTGAAGAAAAAAAGATAAGAAATGGGTAAATCATGCTAAATGACCCGGTACTCAGTTATGGAACCCTAGGGACAAGAAGTAGAAGGTGAGGGAGATAAAGATATGTAAGAGTTGTGGGAATGTGCATGGTTGTGAGTGCAAATGGGGGTACTAGTTCTAATGTGTGCCACAAGTGTGCGAAGGCTCATGGTGGAGAATGCAGGCTTGGGACAAATGCCTATTATTAGTGTGGAAAGGTGGGGCACTATGCTAATGAATGCAATGCAAAACCTGCATGCTACAAATGTGGTAAGACGGGCCATATGGCAAGGGAATACATTGATGGTGAAGCTGGGGGAAGCGGAAAGAAGGATGCGGAGCAAGCTAGGCTAAGGACTAGGGCCTACATGCTTACTGAGAAGCAGGCCAAGCAGATTCCAGATGTTGTGACTGGTACGTTTCTGGTAAACGGTATTTTCGCTTCAATATTGTTTGATTCAGGTGCAAATAGAAGTTTTGTAGCTACACCATTTTAGTAAATTAGCCAAAATGAAATGTTGTCGTGTTCCCGAAACTTTTACCGTAGAAACCTCTAGTGAAACCTCGGTTAGGATAATGAGAATGGTTAAGAATTGTAAGATAGAGTTAGAGGGACGCGAGCTCCCTGTTACTCTGTACGTTATGAATTTAGGAGGATTCGATGTGGTTTTGGGAATGTATTGGCAATTTGAGTTTGAAGCTCAGATAGTGTGTAAGAGTAGGTTAATAAGGTTAAAGTCCTTGGATGGTGGTACGGTAACGGTTTATGGTGATAAGGAAAGTTCTGGGCTTAATGCCATTTCTATGATAAAAGCCGAGGGTTTGTTAAGGCGAGGGTGCGGTGCCTACCTGGCGTATGCTCTCAAAGCTACGGCCGAGATTAAAGAAGTGAAAGACGTTCCTATTGTGTGCGACTACCCATAAGTGTTTCGTGAGGATCTTCCAGGGTTGCCGCCGGAGCGAGAGATAGAATTTCAGATAGATCTAATACCAGAAGCATAGCCCGTCGCGAAAGCACCTTACCGCCTGGCGCCGTCGGAGATGAAGGAATTGATGTCCCAACTGCAGGAACTTCTCGATAATTGTTTTTATAAGACCAAGTGTTTCCCTGTGGGGCGCACCAGTGTTGTTAGTTAATAAGAAAGACGGAAGCATGAGGATGTGCATAGACTATCGTGAGTTGAATAAACTTACGGTGAAGAATAGATATCTTTTGCCACGGATTGATGACTTACTGCAAGGTTCAAGTTGGTTCTCACGAATAGATCTTAGATCAGGCTATCATCAGCTAAAGGTGAAAGAGGCAGACATCCCTAAACCAGCGTTCCGGACGCGGTATGGACACTACGAGTTCCTCGTAATGTCATTCGGTCTAACGAATGCTCCCGTGGCATTTATGGACATGATGAATAGGGTGTATCGGCCAACGATGGATAAGTCAGGTTATCGTCTTCATTGACGATATATTGATATGTTCTAAGAGCGAGTTCGATCATGCCGAGCATCTAAGAGAAGTATTACAGAAGCTGAGGGAAGATAAGCTGTATGCTAAGTTTTCGAAGTACGCATTTTGGTTGCGTGAAGTGCAGTTTTTAGGTCACGTAATCAATCCTGAAGAGATTGCTGTGGACCCAACTAAGATTGAGGCTATAACAAGTTGGAAGACTCCGCAAATCCCGACTGATATACGCAGTTTCTTAGGGTTTGCTGGCTATTATAGGAGATTCATCGAAGGATTCTCCAAGATAGCTGCATCGTTGACCGGTATGACCCGAAAGTCAGTAATATTCAGCTGGGGTAAGTTTCAAGAAGAAGCTTTTGAGGAATTAAATATAAGACTCACACAAGCTCCAATCCTTGCTCTAACCGATGGTGATGAGGATTTGGTTGTTTGTACTAATACATTGCATCGTGGGTTGGGTTGTGTGTTAATGCAATGAGGAAAAGTGATAGTTTAAGCGTCCAAATAGTTGAAAGTTCATGAAAGTACTTATCCGCGCATGACTTAGAGCTAGCAGCAGTAGTACATGCTCTCAAGATATGGAGACATTATTTATATGGTACAAAATGTACTATGTATACGGATCATAAAAGTTTGAAATATTTCTTCGAGCAGAAAGAGTTGAACATGAGACAGTGGAGATGGTTAGAGTTGATAAAGGATTACGATTGTGATATCAAATACTACCCTGGAAAAGCTAACGTGGTTGCCGATGCGCTAAGCTGTAAGAATGAAGAAGTCATTGCAACTATGAAGTCTTATAAGTTGATCATTAACTCAGATCTCTTCGGAGAGATCATCAAGGCGCAGTCTGAGGTGCTTGTGGATGAAAGGCTAATGAAAAAGGAAAGAATCTACGGACAGCAAGACGAGTTGGTAGATAATACTCACGGGGTAAAGACTAGATTTGACCTTATGTGGATTCCACGTCATGGAAATCTTAGTGGTCGAATCTTAGATGAAGCTCATAAGTCAAGACACTTGATCCATCCAGGACTTACCAAGATGTATCAAGATCTTAAGAGAGATTACTGGTGGCCGAGTATGAAAAATGATGTAGTGGATTACGTTACTAAGTTCTTAACTTGCTTGCAAGTCAAAGCTGAACACCAGAAGCCTTATGGGAAGATGCAGCCGTTATAGATACCTGAATGGAAATGCGAACACATTACCATGGATTTCATAACTAAGCTACCGCGTACGATTAAGCATCATGATACCATTTGGGTGATAGTGAACCGTTTGACCAAAAGTGCTCACTTTCTGCCTTTACAAGAGGCTATCTCGTCAGAAACGTTAGCAAGTTTGTTCATAAAGGAAGTTGTGACTAAGCATGGAGTGCCATTGTCAATCATGTCTGATAGAGATACTCGCTTTACTTCGAGTTTCTGGAAGAATTACTATGAAGCTATGGGAACCAGATTGAACATCAGTACGGCGTATCATCCTTAGACGGTATGGACAGTATGAAAGGACGATCCAAACCCTTGAGGATATGCTACGTGCTTGTGTATTAGACTTTGAAGGAGGTTGGGACAATCATCTGCATCTGGTAGAGTTCTCCTATAACAACAGCTACCATTCAAGTATTGGTATGCCACCATTTGAGATGTTGTATGGAAGACGATGTAGAACTCCTGTATGTTGGGGAGATATTGGTCATAAAGAGATTGGAAGTCTAGAAGTTGTGCAAGAAACATCTTTAAAATTTAATCAGATAAAGGAAATGATGAAAGCAGTTCAAGACCGTCAGAAGTCGTATGCTGATAAGCGGCGACGACCAATCGAGTTTATCGTTGGTGACAATGTGATGCTCAAGGTCTCGCCTTGGAAAGGAATTATTCGTTTTAGAAAAGGGGGAAAGTTAAGTCAGAGGTACATTGGACCGTTTAAGATTATGGATCGTGTGGGCGAAGTGGCCTACTAGTTAGATTTGCCCGAAGAGTTAGAAGGAATTCATTCAACCTTTCATGTTTCTCACCTAAGGAAATGTCTAGCGGATGACATGTCTCATGTGCCATTGGTAGACATCGAGGTTGATGAACGGCTGAACTACATTGAGCAACCTATAGAGATAGTTGACCACAAGGAAAAGCAACTTCGTCATAAGGTTATCCCGTTGGTGAAAGTGATATGGAAGCATCGTAAAGGATCAGACACCACTTGGAAGTTGAAGAAGAGATGCACAAGTTCTATCCAGAATTGTTTAAGTAATAGTTAGGATTCGAGGATGAAACCTCTTTAAGGAGGGAAGACTTGTAACATCCTACTTTTGATAATAATAAATATAAAGGAAATTATGTTTGTGTAGCGATGTATTAATATTTAATTAAGTTAAATAAGATAAAAGAGTATGGACTTGGTTGGTGAAAGATGGAATAAGGGATGGTGATGGGCCTTAGGTCCATGGGTGATGGTTGGTTAATTTGTATATGCTTTAGTTCGTTTAATTATTAGTTTTAATCGTTTATTTTAGGAACTTCGATACTTCATACGTGTATTATTGTATTTCAGGTCACATGCGTTAAAGTACTTAATTTGGACCTGCTGATGCATGTATTGAAGACCCGGGATGTCCAGCACGCATAACGAGAAGACAAAACACATTTGCTAGTGACATGTCCCATCGCGATACGCGATGGGCATGCTTAGAGACCATCGTGTATCTTGATGGGTGTATTAATGAGTGTTTACCTAGAGGTCCATCGCGATACGCGATGGACCGATGAAGAGCCCATCGCGCATCGCGATGGGGCGTGCAGACGGGCAGCTTGGGTTTAAACATATTTTTTATCAAACACGACCCTAACTTTGTTTTATCAACCAAGGCAATTTCCAGAGCTTCCATGGGGCGATTCCATCATTTTAGCTTGTGTCAAGATCACCTACATGCTTCATATAATCCAAATCGAAGATCTCATGATGTCGAGGCTCGGCTAATCTCCTAGAATCCCACTCGAGGATGTATAGTTTGTACCTCTTTCAGTTTTCTCATGTGACTAAGAACACTTATGTATAGTTGTTTATGGTTGATATATGATTATTGATGTTTGGTATTTATGTGTGTTCAATCGGTTAAGGTTTACGTTGATATGAACGATTCGTTACCAATTGCTATAATAATTGATCATATGACTGTTTGATTAGATTGAATACGATAAAACATATAATTGCCCTTAACTGAGTCACACTGGAAGGGACTGTTTGATAACCAGTGCCGTGTGTAAAGCGATTGTTGATGTCTAAGGTTTTGTCTAATTTATCAGTCATTTAACAATTAATCTGTTAGGTTGCATGAGATCACTATAGATTGCTAATTGGAATCCCCGGGTGTGATTTGCTTTTGTTAATTGATTGAAACTTTTTACTCGTTTGTTTGCTTAATTCTATATTCAAACTATTGCTTGTGTTATCAACACTAAAATCTGTCACTTCCTAATATTAAAACTGTTTACACGATTTGCATTGACCACATACTCCTGGTGGATATGATACCTTATTTACCCTATCTGCTTAGGTTATTTACACTGCATTCTTGAGTTTTTTATTTAAGAGATTAGAAAAGAAAAGATAAGAATATTTTTCTTTTCATTCTTGAGTTTTTTCATTAAAAGAAAAGAAAGAGAATGGAAGGAAAAGTTAAGCCTTTTTTCTTTCAAATCTTTCCCGCCAAATATGGTCGGATTGTGAAGGAAAGTTTATATCTCATTACCATATTACCAATTTACCCTATCTTAATTCTCTTTTCAATGTTGCTATGAGGACATAATTGTAAAATTACATTTTTTTTCCTATCTTTTCCTTCCAATCTAACTCAAGAATATAATAAACACTTTCTTTTCTTTTCTTTTAATTCGAGAATGTCTTTTAAGTATATAATTTCTTTTCCTTTCTTTCTCTATCCAATCTTATCATTTCTTTTCCTTGTATTTTAAACCCGAGAATGCAGTGTTAGGATTTTGCATGACTCAAACGACGGTCTTCAAAATGGCGCCGTTGCTGGGGAGTTAGTGCGGTTAGTGTTTTTCGTGTTATTTGATTTTCATGTTTAATTTTAATTTTAGTCTTAATTTTTGTTTTCAGTTTTTAGTTTAAATTTTATTGTTTCTATTTTACGCGGGGTGTGTTGTTTGTGCAGAAAACTTGTTTAAGCACACACGCCACTCGGGAAGACAGTCACCGCTAGTTTTTGAACCCAAAGTTGAAAGATTAGGACGGCAGAACCGAGTTCAGAACTGAAATTTAGAAATGGCAGATCAAGAACAAAACCAAAACCAAAACCAAAACTAGAACCAGAATGAAAACCACAAAGAAGAAGAAGAACTTTTGGATTTTTTTTATTCTTATCTTCATAGCAAATTGAATCGGAAAGTAAGAACAAGACCCACAACCACTCACAGAAAATAACGCATTTCACCCAGACAACATACGTCCACCACCAAATTTCAATAACCAAAATAACCAGAATAACTCAGCTCGTGCTTCTAGAACCCGAAACCGAAACCTTGACTAGGCCGGAACATCAGCCCCCAATAACACCCATAACCGCAGAATTCAGATTAACCTTGATGATGTTATTCCTAGCATTCCGAGAAGGGATGAAGAAGAGGGGGGAAGAAAATGATGTGAACCGGGGTTTGGAAGTTGAGGACGAGGTAGACCGGTGAGTTAAAGGGAATCGGGCAGTTGAGCTCGAGAACAAGGTTGTTGAGCCAGAGAACGAGGTTGATAATAATTGGGATGAGGATATGGAAGAACCAGTAATTCGGAGACGTGGTGTTGAGGTTAACAGGAACAGGGAAAGGAATGATATGGGTCGGAACAGAGTTAACCGGGCAGAAAGACCCGGAAGAGTTCGAAACATTCAGGTGAACATGGGTGGTATGGTAAATTCCTGGGGACAAAGGAGGAATTTTGTGGCCCCAGTTCAGGGTGTTAACAGTCGTTTCAGACCGGCTATCTCAGATGGAGCATCCTCGTTGGTCCCCAGGAACGAGTGCCGGGATAGCAAACTTTTAAGTCCCGACCATCATACATTAATATTGTTTAGCATTTTCATGGGATGGGTTCGGAGGACCCGTATTCTCACTTGACCGATTTTTCGACTATTTGAGGGTCGATTGGTGATGGTACATTTGATCAGGATGAGGTTTGGTTGCGGTTATTCCAGTTTTCCCTAAAAGACAAAGCAAAACTTTGGTTTAACTCGCTACCGATGCACAGTATCAGAAACTGGGCCGAGATGCAGCAGGTGTTTCTGAAGGAGTATTATTCGCAGTTGAAGACGAGCAAGGCTCCGAACGGAAATTCGCAACTTTTCACAGTTATCGGGTGAATTATTCCATGAAGCATTTACCATATTTAAGGATATGATCAGAAAATGCCCACACCATCAGATTGAATTGTGGGAACTGGTAAAGTGCTTTGTATATGGGTTAAAATACGAGGACCGAAAGCATCTAAAGGCCTCGTGTAATGGTCTGTTGTTGAATCATCCTGAGGAGGATGATTGGGATTTCTTAGATTTTATGTGTGAAGATTCCAAGGCAGAAGCAGCAGTTGAAAGGCGAAGACATCGTACTTCCTCCAGGTCAGTTAAGTCAGACACGAGTGAGTCTGAACGAATTGCTGAGTTAGAATGTGAACTGATTGGGTACATAAAGG
>NW_027506072.1:0-100000 GCF_021521415.1 Bidens hawaiensis
TGAAGAAAACTGGAGCTTGTTGAGGCGGAGTAGAGGAAAACTGGCCTTGAGTGGACTTAAACATCTGAAAGTTTCCTTGGGTTGGAGGTTGCTGAGTGGCCTTGAACATAGAAAAACTATCTTGAGAAATAAGAGCATTGTCGGAAGCAACTTTGTAACCAGCTGTGCTGTAAGAGTTCTCATGATTTATTGCACGTTGCTTGTCATCCATGTCACATGCCTTGATAGTAGCCATCATCTCCAAGATAGACATTCTATTGAGATCTTTTGTTTTCTTGATAACAGCAACGTTCATATCCCAATTCTTTGGCAATGAGTTCACCAGTTTGTTGTTTATCTCTAAAGTTGCTAGATAAATACTAGCAGATCTCATTTCAGTCACTAGAGATATGAACCTTTGGAGTTGAGTTTCCAATGACTCCCCGAGAACATGGTTAAACATGTTGAACTTTTGTCACAGCAAGTCTTGGCGACTCCTTTTCATATTTTCGTTTCCCTCATACACCTCGATTAATGCCACCCATAGTTCCTTAGCAGATTGAAGTTCTCCAAAACCAAGGGCAATCTCAGGTGAAAGTGCCATGGTTAAATTTGATAGGGCCTTTTCATCCTCTTCAACTTCGGCAAAATCATCATCATCATACTGTGCAACCGGCTTCACAACAACCTCAGTTGAATTCTCACGTTGATACGTGATGATTTGGGGTCCTCTAACAATCTTCTCCAGATCTTAGCATCTTTAATTTTAACATACTTCTCGAATCGAAATTTCCACTCACTGAACCCCTCATGAGACAATAGAAGAGGTACACGAGTTGTTGTCCCCATTATGGAATCCAGTTCTTGATGAAGTATAGCATTTGATGACGCATTGCTGTTGGTTAACTGTTCCATTTTAATTTAATTTAAGATTAATTGTAGTCCAGGAAGTTCTATAGTCCTAGTCTAAGTGTCAGGCCCAAATAAAAGTTGACCGAGAACTAATGGCAGCCGAGAAAAGATACCGAGAACAATATTGACAGAGAACTAGGAAGTTAACAGAGAACACTCTTTGTCAACAGAGAACACTCTTAGTCAACCGAGAACTCTTGGATATAGCCAAGAACTGACTAACTTGGTCGAGAACAGGCAGATTTGGCCGAGAACCAACAATTTTCACCGAGAACGACCAAATGCTGGCCGAAAACAATGAAAATTGTCTGAGAACTTCCAGGAAACCCAAAGATGCTTTGACCAGATAATTTTGGTAACAAATTAAATCCCGAAATCTCTGGGATTTGAATTTTAATCAAGATTAGGTCAATCTTCAACTTAAAAAAAACTTTTTCCTTCTCCGATGAGAGTATCACCGGAAAATCAACCACAACCACCAAAGATCAAAATCTTGAATCCTTGATATCACAATAACGAGCCTGAATAGGTCTAAGGTTCTGATACCAATTGCAAGTCGCGAATCTGGATCACTACAATTATGATATCAACAATCTAGGTGTTGGTGCGGAATTCCAACACTGATGATTCAAGAACACAAACACAGTACCAAGAACTTGCTTCAAAACACACGTTAATATTAACGTCGGGTGCTTAAGCACTATTAATACAATACTCGTCTTTGATACTAGACGGCCAAAAACAATTGAACGAACAACACAACCCTTAACCCTATACAAAGACATCTATATATAGGATAGCCAGCACACTGGCCCAACAAAAGCCTAAAGCCCACCGAGAACCATAGAATTCTCGGTTCACATAATATACCCGACCTAAGCCCAAAATACAAGCATAAACCACAAATATAGCCCAACAACTACAAGATGACAAGACTTACCATAAACAAACATAAACGGTGTAGTACAAACGACCTGAAAAACACAAATAGACAAGCAAACAAAGGGAGAATATTAGTATCTAGTTACAAAAAATACAAACGACTGAACTCATCCGAATGGAGATTGAGTACGAACGAGCGGACCATTTTTAGCAAATAAAGTTCAACAGATAATTAAAAATTCAAAACAAAGTTAAACTAACTAACCCCGACAAAACGACAATGACTCAATGTACAAAACCCCCACCCGGCACATTAATTGTCCCAATTAAGTAAAAGTGCCACAAAAAACGAACATTGAGTTATAAAGTAATGGAAAATCATGATCAAGATTTTATATAAAAATTAATATCTCAGCATTCAAATCCCAACTTCAATAATTCAAAAACAATCTCAAACAAAATTTTCACTTTGCAATACCCAAACCGGCCGAACCGTAATCAACTAACAACTTTGAAAAACCAAACCGAACACCTGCAACCAAAATTCCAACAAATAAATTCAAACCGACATAAACCGACAAACAAAATATATATTCTTACTAAGCTCAAGCCGGTCAACAAAACCCACAAACTTACTTCAACAAACTAACAATTTCTCAAAAACCCGACAAACTAGTTTACACAAACTAACAAAGAATACTAGCAAAACTAGGCTAAAAATACAAAAACAAGTACAAATGGTGACAAGAAATCATACCTCAGACTTTGAAATGAAAAAATTTAGAGGTAAAAAAATTTGAATGGTAAGTGGTGAATGTGGCTTAAATGATGAAAGATAGATGGAAGTTAATGGTGGGTTGTAGTTATTTGATGTTATATTGATGATTTTAAGGTTTGATTTGGTGAAAAATGGTGAAAAAAAGGTGGATTTGGTGGTCGGATTGGTAGGGTTTCGTGGGTGTTAGGTTGGTGGTGAAAGGGGATTTTTAAATTGGGAAGAAGGAGGATAATAATAATAATAATAATAATAATAATAATAATAATAATAATAATAATAATAAAATTTTAATCTAGTCACTTCTCCCACCGCGCTCCGCGATGGGCAGGTGATGATCCCGCCGCGCAGCGCTCCGGCCGATATATTAATTATTTATTTAAATTTTTTTAATAATTAAGTATTTAATTTACGGATTAGGTGATTGAAGGCTAACTTGATTTGATTATTACGTGTAAGACTTACCTGGAGCCTCCCCTTACCACGGCGATTCCTCTTCTGATGTCGGTAATGATCCCTCGAAACGACTCAAATGAAAACGAACTACAAGACAAGGTTAGTGACGCAAATACAAAAATAAAAAAATAAAAATAAAAAATAAAAATAAAATAAGAAATAAAATACAAACTCTACACTTGAGTTCTCACTCAAGAACCACGTGTGACAATTTAATGTGACGGATCAAGAGGAGTTTCCTGCATCTTGATTGATTCCTCTGGTCCTCCAACATAGTGCTTCAAACGATGACCGTTCACTCTCCAGGATGTTCCATTATCCGGATTCTCCAACTCTACCACTCCATACAGGAAAACTTCTTTCACGAAGTACGATCCCGTCCACTTAGATCTCAACTTTCCTACAAACTTCAAACGAGAGTTAAATAATAATACCTTATCGCGTTTCTTGAACTCTTTACCACCTTTCAACCGTCGATCGTGTAGAGCTTTCGTCTTCTCTTTGATGTTCAATGATCGGGAATATGTTGCATCCTGAAGCTCTTCCAACTCATGAATCTGAAAGTACCTTTTCCTCGTGGCCTCGGTAAGATCGATATGAACCGTCTTTAATGCCTAATAAGCATGATGCTCCAACTCAACCGGAAGATGACAAGACTTACCGTAAACAAGCATAAACAGTGTAGTACCCAACGGAGTCTTGTATGCGGTTCTAAACGCCCACAACGCATCATCTAACTTCTCTGACCAATCTTTCCGACTCGCCCCAACCGTCTTCTCCAAAATCCTCTTCACCCCTTGATTTGCATTCTCAACTTGGCCATTCGTTTGAGGGTGATAGGCGATGGAGGTAGGATGAGTAACTCCATAACGAGCCAACGCCTTCTCCATGACGGTATTACAAAAATGGGTTCCCCGATCACTAATAATATCTCTCGGAGTACCGAAATGAGTGAACAACTTTTTAAGAAACCTAACAACAACTCGTGCATCATTCGTGGCCAACGCTTGGGCTCTTCACACTTCGACACATAATCAATAGCCACCAAAATATAATTATTACTGTTCGACGTGGGAAACGGTCCCATGAAGTCGATGCCCCTAACATCAAAGATTTCAAGAATTTGTATGGGGTTTTGAGGCATCGCATTCTTAGACGAAATATTACCTGTTCTTTGGCACGCATCACAAAGCTTCACAAACTCTTTAGAATCTTTAACAACTGTCGACCAATAGAACCCACTATCAAACACCTTATGTGTGGTTGCATTCACACCATGATGACCTCCAGTCAACCCTTCATGAACATGCTTGAGAATATCCCAACCTCCCTCTTTCGTCACACATCTCCTCAGAATCCGATCACCACCAATTTTGAACAAAAAAGGGTCATCCCACACATACCTATTCACATCCCGGAAGAACTTCCTCTTTTGTTGTGTAGTCATACCCTCCAACTCAATATTCTTTGCCAGATAATTAGTAAAATCAGTTAACCATGACATACCTTGCTTCTCAGCCGCAACAAAATCGATCGAATCGTGAGGGAATCCATCTCCAATCTCCTCCTCACGCAACTCTTCTCTCCTCGGATCCTTTAAACGGGATAGATGATCTGCCGCTACGTTTTTCGCACCCTTCTTATCTTTGATCTCGATGTCAAACTCAGAGATTAGAAGAATCCACCGTATAATACAAGGCTTCGCGTCTTTCTTCTGGAAGAGGAAACGCAAGGCCTCATGATCGGTAAAAACGGTGGTCTTCGAAAGTACGAGATAAGAGTGGAACTTGTCAAACGCAAAAACAACGGCTAAAAGTTCCTTCTCGGTGGTGGTGTAGTTCTCTTGAGCATCGTTCAACGTCTTAATAGCATAATAGATGGGGTGAAAATGTTTATCTCGCCTTTGCTCCAAAACCGCCCCAACCGCGTAATTGCTAGCATCACACATGAGCTAAAACGGCAAGCTCCAATCGGGAGAACAAAGAATGGGAGCACTTACGAGCTTCTCTTTCAAAAACATGAATGTCTTCAAGCACTCATTATCAAATACAAACGGCACATCTTTCTCGAGGAGTCGGGTCATCGGGCGGGTAATTTTGGAAAATTCTTTGTTAAATCGCCGATAAAATCCCGCATGACCCAAGAAACTCCTAATCGCCTTCACATTCGTTGGTGGAGGAAGTCTACTTATAGTATCAATCTTTGCCCGATCCACCTCAATACCATCTCTCGAGATCTTATGACCCAACACGATCCCTTCCGTTACCATAAAATGGCACTTTTTCCAATTCAACATCAACTTCGTTTCAATACACCTTTTCAACATCTTCTCAAGATTAGCCATACAATGATCGAAAGAATTACCGTAAACCGAAAAATCGTTCATAAACACCTCCATGGACGTCTCTAACATATCCTGAAAGATGGCCACCATACAACGCTGAAAGGTAGCCGGAGCGTTACATAGTCCAAACGGCATGCAAAGATACGCAAACATGCCATACGGACATGTAGAAGTCGTCTTCTCTTGGTCTTCCGGTGCAATGGGGATTTGAAAATAACCCGAAAAACCGTCAAGAAAACAATAAAACTGCTAACCTGCCAAACGCTCCAACATCTTTTCAATAAACGACAACGGGAAGTGGTCCTTCCGGGTGGCATCATTCAATCGTCGATAATCAATACACACTCGCAAACTTGTAACCGTACGTGAAGGGATAAGCTCATTCTTCTCGTTCATCACTACGGTCATACCTCCTTTCTTCGGAACAACTTAGGTCGGGCTCACCCATGGAGAATCAGACATCGGGTAAATCATCCCGGCATCCATCAAGTTCAATACCTCCTTCTTTACCACCTCTTGCATATTTGGGTTAAGACGCCTTTGTGGTTGCACCACCGGTTTGTACTCATCCTTCATTAGAATCCGGTGCGTGCAATAAGCGGGGCTAATACCATGAATATCGGACAATCTCCATGCAATCGCCCCCTTGTAGCTTCAACACGTCTATCAACTTTGACTTTTCTTCTTTTGTCAACTTGGAAGACATAATAACGGGCAAGTTCGAGCCCTCATCAAGATACGCATACTCCAAGTGTGATGGGAGAACTTTCAATTCCAACGGAGCGGGTTTCTCCACAGAACCCACCTCATTTTCACAACTATTCTCATTAGCCTCTTTCATCTCAGGCAAACCCGAAATCTCAACCAACTCATCACAAACCGAATTGTTCTCACACGACTCATCCTCGCCCAAATCATCACAATCAACCAACCCATTACTTCCCACTAGATCCGCACCACAAATATAATCAAAACAACTATCAATACCTACAATAAACGAGTTAATAAAATAAACCGAGTGGCATGGACCACTGAAATCATCTTGATCACTCGGATGCTTCATCGACCACGCGACATCATATGTAACATTCTCATCACCAACCTTGAGCGAGATCTTCCCATCATACACATCGATAAGCGCTTTTGCGGTTCGTAAAAGTGGACGACCAAGAATGATGGGGACTTTCTCGTTGGCCTCCATGTCAAGCACCACAAAATCAATTGGAAATACTAACTTATCCACCTAGACTAGCAGATTCTCAATAATACCTCACGGATACTTAACCGAACGATCGGCCAACGATAGAGACATGCGAGTCAATGTAAGCTCGCCTAACTCCAACTTCTCGTACAAATAATACGCATCAAATTTATACTTGCACCCAAATCCGCCATTGCATGGCTCATTGCATCACTACCAAATAAACACGGAATCGTAAACACACCCGGATCCAACAACTTCTCGGGTACGCGGTTCAACACTACCGCCGAACAATCTCCCATAAGGGTAATCGATGACACCTCCCCCAACCTATCCTTCCTCTTCAACAGGTCTTTCAAGAACTTTGCGTACTTCGGCATGTGTTGGAGGGCTTCAATGAACGGGAGGTTAATCTTCAACTGTCGGAACATGTCAAGAAACTGTCCATACTCCCACGTGTATTTCTGATGTTTTAAGAAAGCGGGATATGGGACACGAGAGTGATCAATCACAGGTGATGGACGGATTTCAACCGGCTTCTTCTCTACTAGTGGTGAAACTGGTGCGGTGTTTTGCACTTTTCCAGATACTTCCATCTCATTCTCTTCATCCATCACCTCCTCATATTCAACTTCAACCTCATTCCTTCTTACCTCGGGACCCAAAATCCTGCCGCTACGAGTATTAATTGCTTTTAGTTAAGCGGCCGGATTCTACTGAATAGAAGCTGAAAACTGTCCCGGGGTCTCTCATCCAATCTTCAAACAATATCACCGATGGACCTTTGCATGTCAAGTTGTAACATCCCGAAATTTCCAAAATAATATTAATTGTATTACTTAATAATAGAGGGAAAGTTTACTCGGGTTATCGGGAAATAAATAAATAGAGTAGGAGTTGGTATGGGTCGGGCTAGTGTTGGGTAATGGATATGGGTTATGGACTTGGGTTATGAAAGAAGGAAGGAGAGTCCATGGGCTTAAGCCCATGATCCCTAAATATAAATACCATTAATCACCATTTAATCCTCATTCTCACATATTCCATACACCACCAAAACACACACAGCACCATCTTATAACCCGAACCAAGATCCGAAGGCGAAAACCCGAGCTTGTTGGTGCTGGAACGTCGTGACGGACCAAAACAACATCAAGGCTTAACCGGGATCGTAGTTCAACTCGTTCAAGGTACGTTTATAGTTAGAAATCGTTCGTATAGGTTCGGTTTGATTTGGGAAATCATAGATCTGTGTTAGTTTGTTATAAACGAACCTAAAACAACAAATATTACTGGAATTGATTAGCAATTGATAGGTTAATTGTTAACCTAAAAGAACCCGTAACCTATATGCCTAAATCGCACCCCTTAAACATCGATGTTAGGCTGATTTGATGGTTGGGGTTTGTAGGCGCTGGTCAGACGATTCCGTGGATACCTAAATCGAGTTATTTGGTTAAGAAACGAAGGATTTAAGAACGAACAGTAGCTGCAGCCGACAACTTCGCCTGCAAGCTAAGTTCGCCTGATGAACTTCGCCTGCAAAGCTAAGTTCGCCTGATGACAACTTCGCCTAAAGCTAAGTTCGCCTGATGACAACTTCGCCTAAAGCTAAGTTCGCCTGATGACAACTTCGCCTAAAAGCTAAGTTCGCCTGATGACAACTTCGCCTAAAAGCTAAGTTCGCCTGATGATAACTTCGCCTAAAAGCTAAGTTCGCCTAAGGGTTAACTTCGCCTAAAGCTAAGTTCGCCTAAGGGTTAACTTCGCCTAAAGCTAAGTTCGCCTAAGGTTTAACTTCGCCTAAAGTCGAGTTCGATTAGAAAATAAATTATAAACGATAAGTAAAAGTAAGCTAATACTAGGCCGCCAGATTAGATCAGGCGAGTATTGATACGTGTAACTTATACAGTCAGCCGAGCTCAGTTAAAGAAGGGATTTACAACTATCGGAGGAAGAGGCAGAGTTCAGGTGAGTTTCTAGCCCCATTTATGTGTTATGTTTTTGGGGCTGTGTGCATACTCGATATGTTTGTTAATACGCTTATCCTAAGAGATAAGTGTATGCCTTATGTGAATGATGTGATATGTATGAATGATTGCTTGATGGTACGTGAACGATCTTCGGATATTGCACGTACTGTCAGGTCGTAACGCTAAGTATAAGGTAAGTATGATATGTATGCTTATGTGTATGAATGTGGTAAAGTTAATAAAAGAAGGAAAGGATGGTTGTATGGTAACGAAGAGGGAATCGAACCCTACTAATATTCGAGAACTAGGGAACCGAACCCTACTAATATTCGAGGAAAGAGGGACCGAGCCCTAATAATACTCGAGGAAAGAGGGTACCGAGCCCTAATAATACTCGAGGAAGGAGGGTACCGAGCCCTAATAATACTCGAGGAAGGAGGGTACCGAGCCCTAATAATACTTAAGGAATGTAGGGCGTAATGCTCTTTATAACGTAAGATATGAAAGTAAGTTAATACAAAAGAAAGTATGAAAGTAAGAAAGTATGAATGAAAGAATATAAGTTTATGTGTATTGTATAGTGTATGATTAACTAGAACTCACTCAGCGTAGCTGACTTTTAGAATGCACGCAGGTGAGTAGGATGAGGCAGCTCGCTTGAGGAGACACGTGGCACTGAATAAGAAGCTGGCATCGGAAGACTCAAGACGTTTAAGTTTAATGTTTCGTTTATTTTGAAAGACAAAATGATGTTTTAAGACAAGACGTGTTTGTTATGAAATGTTTTATGAAAGCTTTTATATTCCGCGAATGTTTTAATTAACTCTGATATTTAGAACTGCGTTTATGAGTAAATCCAACACGAAAGTAGGGCTACCGGTAACGGGGCCTTACAGGTTGGTATCAGAGCAAAGTTCGAGAGATTTAAGCATCCTACATGCTTAGACTCAAACAGAGAATGGGATTTAAGTAAGAAAGGAAGGAAGATGCCAGTTCAAGAATGCCATGTGTCGCTCAAGCAAGATCAGTAAAGGTAAAGTGTATGATTAAATGATATATGTTAATGAGAAAGAAAAGATATGTGATCGGCAGGGATAGGAATAATTGATTGTTTGATTTGACTAACTGCTTAAGTAGAACCAGCACAAAGAGACTCATAAAGGGAAGTGTATAGGACACGGAAAGCAACGTGATCAGCTAGTCACAGCTGGCCACTGTTATTACCTGTTAGCCTTGCTATCCTTGTACTAAATAGTTCCTTGAGTGATGATGTTTGTGTTTTCCCTTTTAGAATACGATGGTTGGAGCTGGAGACATTGCTGGAGCTGGAGGTCGCACTGGACGACGCGGCAGGCCTCGTCGTGTCCAGCAACTTTCGGTTGAGACAGCTTCTAACACCGAAGATGAAGGAAGCGCAGCTGGAGGAGACCAGAACAACAACGAAGAGGTTCAACTTAGCCCTGCAATTCAAGCAGCTATTGTTCAAGCTGTAGCCACTGCTGTGAAGAATATTACTCCGGGAGGGTCTGCTGGAAGCCGTGAAAGAACTGTTGAAGGGGCAGGTGGGAATGGTAGGAAAGATGATGAGAGGGAAAAGGGTGATTCAAGTGAGGTGAGGTCTGTGAAAGTTGATGACAGGAAGAGGGGCCGAGGCGGTTGCAACTATAAGTCCTTCAAAGGTTGTGACCCGCCTAAGCTGACTGGTTTAGGAGACGCAATCGCTACTCTTCAGTGGATAACCACTATGGACAAGATTATCCGCATTAGCGAATGCCGTCCCGACCAAGCTGTGGGTTATGTTACTCAGTCATTTGAGGAAGAAGCTATGTATTGGTGGGAAAGTGTGGAGAAGAGAAAGACTAGGGATGAGATCAAGGCGTTGAGATGGGACGATCTGAAAGAGTTGGTGATGAAGAAGTTGTGTGCAGATGCCGAGGTTGAAAGGACGGAGATGAAGTTCCTAAATTTAAAGGCCGGTATGATGACACATCGTGAGTACACCACTGAATTCAACCGCATGTCTAGGCTGGTTCCTGACATGGTGAACACCGAGGAGAAACGGATCAAGTGCTACGTTAGAGGACTTCCCCAGAAGGTCCGCATGTTAGTCAGGGCCAACAAACCTGTTACCTTTGAGTCTGCGGTTGAGTTGGCGGAGATGGTCTATGTTGATCTAGCGGCGGATGATGTGGAAGTGGAAGATGTGGAAGAAGGGAAAGGAACTAAAAGAGCTAGGGATGTCGTGGAGCGTGCAGGGAGAAAGACACAGAAGATGGCAGGAAAGGAAGCATGTAAGGTGTGCGGGAAGATGCACTTGGGGGAATGCAAGGCTGGTCCAAATCAGTGCTACCGATGTGGGAGGAAGGGGCACATCTCCTGTGAATGCACCGAGGACCAGAAGTGTTACAAGTGTGGTAAGTCAGGTCACATAGCTAGGGAGTGTGGGGAAGCCGTGGCAGTGGGGGAAGGAAGAGGAGACGCGTGAAAGGATGGTCTATTAGCTGCTGAGGAGGTTGCAGGAGAATAAGTGGCATGTCACAGTTGTTTTATGTTCAGTAGTTAAAGAGTGTTTTATGTTACAGTTGAACCTATGTTTGTTTGACAAGCTTGAATGATTTCCTTTTATGTTATGAAGTACTTGTGATTTCTTGTGATTTTGTATGAACGACCTATGAATTTATCTTGAATGCGTGTTGGTTATGATAAATAGTTGTGTGAGGGTAAAGTGTCGCCTTAGGAGTTAGCGTTATTATATAAAACAAGGTTCCTCGGGAAGGTGAGTTGAGACTTGGCACATTAAGGGCCTCATGGACAAGCTACCTTAATAGCTAAAACACATGATCACCGTTCGATGACTACAAGTCAGGAGTAAGAGGGATAACCCAGAAAGCAAAGGCGATTCAATAAAGTGTGTAAATATAAGGAGTTTTCCTTTTATAGGGAATAAGTTAGGTTTCGGGGACGAAACCTCTTTAAGGAGGGAAGACTTGTAACATCCTGAAATTTCCAAAATAATATTAATTGTATTACTTAATAATAGAGGGAAAGTTTACTCGGGTTATCGGGAAATAAATAAATAGAGTAGGAGTTGGTATGGGTCGGGCTAGTGTTGGGTAATGGATATGGGTTATGGACTTGGGTTATGAAAGAAGGAAGGAGAGTCCATGGGCTTAAGCCCATGATCCCTAAATATAAATACCATTAATCACCATTTAATCCTCATTCTCACATATTCCATACACCACCAAAACACACACAACACCATCTTATAACCCGAACCAAGATCCGAAGGCGAAAACCCGAGCTTGTTGGTGCTGGAACGTCGTGACGGACCAAAACAACATCAAGGCTTAACCGGGTTCGCAGTTCGACTCGTTCAAGGTACGTTTATAGTTAGAAATCGTTCGTATAGGTTCGGTTTGATTTGGGAAATCATAGATCTGTGTTAGTTTGTTATAAACGAACCTAAAACAACAAATATTATTGGAATTGATTAGCAATTGATAGGTTAATTGTTAACCTAAAAGAACCCGTAACCTATATGCCTAAATCGCACCTCTTAAACATCGATGTTAGGCCGATTTGATGGTTGGGGTTTGTAGGCGCTGGTCAGACGATTCCGTGGATACCTAAATCGAGTTATTTTGTTAAGAAACGAAGGATTTAAGAACGAACAGTAGCTGCAGCCGACAACTTCGCCTGCAAGCTAAGTTCGCCGGATGAACTTCGCCTACAAAGCTAAGTTCGCCTGATGACAACTTTGCCTAAAGCTAAGTTCGCCTGATGACAACTTCGCCTAAAGCTAAGTTCGCCTGATGACAACTTCGCCTAAAGCTAAGTTCGCCTGATGACAACTTCGCCTAAAAGCTAAGTTCGCCTGATGACAACTTCGCCTAAAAGCTAAGTTCGCCTAAGGGTTAACTTCGCCTAAAGCTAAGTTCGCCTAAGGGTTAACTTCGCCTAAAGTTAAGTTCGCCTAAGGTTTAACTTCGCCTAAAGTCGAGTTCGATTAGAAAATAAATTATAAACGATAAGTAAAAGTAAGCTAATATTAGGCCGCCAGATTAGATCAGGCGTGTATTGATATGTGTAACTTATACAGTCAGCCGAGCTCAGTTAAAGAAGGGATTTACAACTATCGGAGGAAGAGGCAGAGTTCAGGTGAGTTCTAGCCCCATTTATGTGTTATGTTTTCGGGGCTGTGTGCATACTCGATATGTTTGTTAATACGCTTATCCTAAGAGATAAGTGTATGCCTTATGTGAATGATGTGATATGTATGAATGATTGCTTGATGGTACGTGAACGATCTTCGGATATTGCACGTACTGTCAGGTCGTAACGCTAAGTATAAGGTAAGTATGATATGTATGCTTATGTGTATGAATGTGGTAAAGTTAATAAAAGAAGGAAAGGATGGTTGTATGGTAACGAAGAGGGAATCGAACCCTACTAATATTCGTGAACTAGGGAACCGAACCCTACTAATATTCGAGGAAAGAGGGACCGAGCCCTAATAATACTCGAGGAAAGAGGGTACCGAGCCCTAATAATACTCGAGGAAGGAGGGTACCGAGCCCTAATAATACTCGAGGAAGGAGGGTACTGAGCCCTAATAATACTCGAGGAATGTAGTGCGTAATGCTCTTTATAACGTAAGATATGAAAGTAAGTTAATACAAAAGAAAGTATGAATGAAAGAATATAAGTTTATGTGTATTGTATAGTGTATGATTAACTAGAACTCACTCAGCGTAGCTGACTTTTAGTATGCACGCAGGTGAGTAGGATGAGGCAGCTCGCTTGAGGAGACACGTGGCACTGAATAAGAAGCTGGCATCGGAAGACTCAAGACGTTTAAGTTTAATGTTTTGTTTATTTTGAAAGACAAAATGATGTTTTAAGACAAGACGTGTTTGTTATGAAATGTTTTATGAAAGCTTTTATATTCCGCGAATGTTTTAATTAACTCTGATATTTAGAACTGCGTTTATGAGTAAATCCAACACAAAAGTAGGGCTACCGGTAACGGGGCCTTACACAAGTAGAGCCGATTGTTGATTCTTAATAAGCAGGTCATGATCGGCAAAAGTCTTTTGAGTAACTTGATCTCTAGTAACGATTTGCTGCATCATCTCGTCCAACTTCTTACTCAAATCTGGCCCGTTATTAGAACTTTGACCATTCGAACCTTCACCGTTATTAGATTAACCTTGTGTATACCTCGAGCAGATGAGGAGGTACTAGTGACGGGATTGGAATTCCCGACTCGTGGCTTCTTCGCGTACTCAGATTGCAAGAAACTTTCAAACATCTCATTACACTCGGTCACATTCTTCTTGTCCATCAGATTACCCCCAGCAGCTGTGTCAAACCTCGCTTGAGCCTCATAAGTAAGCCCATTGTAAAACTTCTCAACAAGGGTCCAAGGTGTGAGCCCATGTTGTGAACAACGAGAAAGCAGATTCCGAAAGCGCTCCCAAGCTAGGTAGTATGGCTCGTCCGGCTCAATGTGAAAGGAGTGGATCTGATCACGGAGGCGAGAGGCCTTGGCAGGGGGAAAGTACTTCTTGGTGAATGCATTGCGAAGCGCCTCCCAAGTAATGAATGCTCCAGCAGGTTGCGAGTCAAGCCAAGTGGCGGCACAACCCGAAAGCGTGTACGGGAACAAGTGAAGGAAGATCGCATCCTCATTAGCACCTTGCAAATTGAACGTTTTGAACACACGAGTTAGACGGTTGATGTGTGCCAGTGCATCTTCATATTCACGGCCATGGAATTGGTGGTGTTGGGTGATGTTGGTCAAGATGTAGGATGGAATCTGCCATGAGTTAGGGTTATCAATCCCGGGATCGATAATCGGTGAGTGATCTCCATGGAACTCTTCAAAAGCTTGCAAGTATACGCTGCGGTTATTTTCTGCCATTGGGATGGGTCTGGGACTTGGTGGTGGTGAATTTGCGGGTGATGATTTCGGTGAAGTATCTATGGTGATCGGTTGCTTTTTTGACGATGATGAACTTGTCTCAGACTTCAACGGAGTGGGTCCAAAGCGATCTAACGGCGGTCCTTGCAAACGCAGATGTGGCATATACATACAAAACGCACAAGACCAAGTAAGTTGTTTCTAAAAGAACGACTCTAATACTGAAAATAAATAAACAATTAAAAACAAACTAGACTTAATTAGACTCCTATGACTCAAACAAAACGAAACAAATAGCACGTATGTAGCAAGTAGGTCAATCAAAGCTAATAACGCAATTGCCAAGAGTCCCCGGGATTAAAGTTAGATTTGGGCCCCTATGTTACATTGTTGGCAAAGAATTTGGGCGTTTTTTAAGTGCTAAGTAATAAATTCAAAGCTATTCCCGCCTGTCACGCAGGTGACCCGGGTTCGATCCCCGGCAATGGCGCCAAAAACTTGATGTGCTAAAAGTAGTTTAATAATTATTAACTAAATTAACTAAAAATAAACACTAAGTAATACTCTAGACTCCCTAAAACTCGACTAAACTACTAACCGGCAAGTGAACTGATCGAATCTAGTAAAGCTAAGTATGTTCGGATATCGAACCCACAAGACTCTCTAAATTACGTTTATTAGCTAATTAGACTCAACTACAAAACACGACTTATTAATTATATTTGTTTAGGGGTTTTTAATTAAAATACTAATTTAAAACTATTATAAAAAAACTAATTAAGAAAGAAAGTAATTAAAACGAGAGTAAGAGTTTGTTATTTAAAATAAGATGATGATAAGAAAACTACCTAGGCTAGAATCCCCTAAATTTCAGTGATGAATTAACCCGGGAAAGTATTTAGTTATGGACTGGGATCGTAAAATAGACACATAAAAGAAAACCCGAACAAGACCCCTGACCCTTCTCAAGAGACACCTTTGGATTTCTAACAATTTTTAATGCACATCAGTATTGAAAATCAAGTTCCCTTACGGTCACCTAATTATTTAGGATTTAGTTCCTTTATACGAAATCCTACCTTACAGCGCGGAAATCAAAGGTAATTTACTATATTTAATTGATTTGATAAACAATAATAAATAATCAACCCACCCTAGACGGACTCCTTACGAAGAACTAAATCTAGCAAGATTAAATAGTAAAGACTTATCAATAACCTAACACTTTACAGATTTTAGGTTAGCAGCACACTTAGGTTTATTTGACAATATTATTCCTATGACCTTATCATGACATCAATCATAAAATAATCAAAATCACGAAGTAATTGACCTAATAGCAATCCTATCATATGACAAGCAATAATCAAGGAAAACTATGGAATAAAACTCATCAACCAATCCTAAGCATTCATACGCATCAATTAATTATAAATAAATCTTTTACTAAACCATAAAAACCATAACGTAAATAAATTCCAAAGTCAAATCAAAACATCAAAGTAGGTTCATCATAAGCCTCAGTAGTTCATGCAATTTAGCCTAACATCTCAAGTTTAAACAAAACAAACAGAGAAGAATTCATGGCGGTAAATAAATGAAAACGAAAGAAACAAAAGATAAAACCCATGTTCTTTGTCTTCAACTAATATGCGCACCACCAGATGATTCTTCGACTCTAAAGCTACCAAAAGCTGATCTCGTAAGCCCCGGAACTCCCCAAATTCGGCTGGAACTTTCAGGTTTGTTTAAGGGTGAGTTTAGGGATCCTTAAATAGGAAACAGGTGGCTTAATAACATATACGGTTAGAACATTCTGGAGAGGAGCCCATAGCACCGCGCGGCGCTCCGGTAGTTTTAGGGGGGGCCGGCCTAGCCGGTCCGGTTCTCTTCTTGGTCTGGTCCAGTTCGTTTCTTGATGGTTCGGTTCTCCGATTCGGCTTGTTTTTGCTCACTTTTCGCCCTCTTTTCACCACAATTTAAACCCGAAACCTAAAATATAAAAATATGTTAGTAGTATACAAATCTTGCAAGAAACCAAACAAAACTAATAAAATAATAAATAAAATGTACACGGGATTAATGTATATTAAACGTTATATCAGTTATTATCAACGTCTCATCTCGAATTTCTCAAAAATAGCCTTACCTCTTACCACCTTAACTCAAAAAGGAAAGCCGTTCATTTGGGAACAAAAGCAAGAAGACACATTCCAAACCTTAAAGCAAAAGCTTTATAACGCACCCATCTTAACCTTTCCTAATGGAAAGGATGATTTCATTGTCTACTGTGATGCTTCAAATCAACGTCTTGGTTGTGTACTCATGCATCGAGGCAAAGTTATAGCTTATGCCTCTCGTCAACTCAAAATCCACGAAAAGAACTACACCACTCACAATCTTGAGTTAGGTGCGGTGATTTTCGCTCTAAAAATTTGGAGACACTACTTTTATGGAACTAAATGTGTCATCTATACTGATCATAAAAGCTTGCAACACATCCTCAACCAAAAAGAACTCAACATGAGGCAGCGACGTAGGGTCGAGTTACTCAATTATTACGATTGTGAAATTCGTTACCATCTCGGGAAAGCGAATGTCGTAGCCGACGCCCTAAGCCGAAAGGAAAGAGTTAAACCTTCTTGTATTCGGACCATGGAAATGATTGTTCACACTAGCCTTAAGGCTCGAATTCTTCAAGCTCAAGTCCAAGTGATATCCCAAAATAATCTCAAGACCGAATTGGATTGTGGAGCCGAAAAGCAATTGGAAACTAAGTCTGATGGAGTTCTTTACTTCATGGGACGCATATGGGTTCCAAATTCTGAAGACCTTCGAAATCTTATCCTTGACGAAGCCCACAAAACTCGATACTCGATCCATCCGGGAGCTGATAAAATGTACCACGGTCTTAGGGAATTCTATTGGTGGCCTGGTATGAAGAAGGACATAGCCTGGTATGTTGGGAAGTGTCTCGCTTGCTCAAAAGTTAAAGCCGAACATCAGAAGCCCTCGAGTTTGCTTTAACAACCCGAGATTCCTCTATGGAAGTGGGATCAAATTTCCATGGGTTTCATCACTAAACTACCAAAAACCACTCGTAAGCATGATTCTATTTGTGTTATAATCGATCATCTCACCAAATCTGCTCATTTCATCTCTGTTAGTGAAACCTACAAGATGGAGAGGTTGTCTCAAATTTACATCAATGAAATCGTGACACGTCATGTTATTCCCTTAACCATAATCTCCTACCGTGACAGCCGTTTTACCTCCAACTTTTGGTGATCCCTTCAAAAATCTTTGCGGACTCGTTTGGATCTTAGTACAGCTTATCATCCCCAAACAGATGGTCAAACCGAGAGAACCATCCAAACCTTGGAAGACATGCTTCGTTCTTGCATAATCGAGTTTTAGAGGAAAAAGGGATGATTATCTACCTCTCATCGAATTTTCCTATAACAACAGCTACCATACTAGCATCAAATGTGCTCATTTTGAGGTTTTGTATGGTAGGAAATGTCGAACACCTGTATGTTGGACTGAGATGGGTGACTCGCAAGTTATTGGTCCCGAAATCGTCCAAGGAACCTCTGATAGGATTTCTATCATTCAAGAAAGACTTAAGGCCGCTCGTGGCTGACAAAAGAGCTATGCTGACAATTGACGGAAACCACTTGAGTTTCAAGTTGGAAACCGAGTCTTACTCAAAGTTCCCCCTGGAAAGGCGTTGTCCGATTTGGGAAAAGGGGAAAACACGCTCCTAGGTATGTTGGACCTTTTGAGATTCTTGAAAGGATTGGTCCAGTGGCATACAAACTCAAACTACCTCAAGAATTGCGTGGTATTCATGACACTTTCCATGTTTCTAACCTCAAGAAATGCTTAGGCGATGACACTCAACCTATTCGCTTTGATGATATTCGCATTGATGATAAACTTCACTTTGTTGAGGAACCTATCGAAATCGTGGATCGTGATGTCAAGAAACTCAAGCAAAATCGAATCCGTCTAGTAAAAGTGAAGTGGAACTACAAGCAAGGACCCGAGTTTACGTGGGAACTTGAAGATCAAATGAAACAAAAATACCCTAATCTTTTTCAATCCGAAGTAGTTTCCACTATTTAATTTCGGGACGAAATTCCTTTAAGTGGGGGAGACTGTAATATCTATGGATTTTCTTGCAAAAACGCTAGTCTTTTGTGTTCGCGTTTAATAAAGTTCTCGTATTTATTTCATCATCTACGTTATTTTAATGAATTATGTTATTTATGGAATAACATTAACTTTGCATGCGTAATTATATGATCCTATGTTTATTTCTTTATAATCATGCTTAATCGTTAATATGGCACGTTGAACCGGAATGCCTAGATTAATATTTTATAACATGTAACAAAATATTTTGTTATTATTAATTTTATCCTATGTATTTAAATTAATCATGTGATTTAAAAATTAAACATTCTATAACCTTCTATCTTAACCTTATTCCACAAATAAATTTATCTGATTCTTATAATTTGAAAAAAAAAAGTAAAAAAAAATTTCAAAAGTGCCCGTGCACTTTGAAAATCACATGTATTATATTTTTTTTATATGTTATCATTATTATTAAAATTATTATTATTATCATTATCATTATTAATATTAGTTTATCTCTTGATCTTTAAACAAGTTTTATCTCTATTTCAATTGTATTCAAACCTTTCATCATCCACTATAAATAGAGCCTCTCATTCTCATTATTTTTCACACCAAATCTCATTCTCTCTTTTCTCTCTAAGCATAATCAAGTAAGTTTTACATATTTTCTTTGTTGTTCTTCATATTTCTTTTATTTTGATCTTGTTCTTATGAATTTCTTTTAGTTTTTTCTTATGTTCTTGAGTTTTATTTTGAATCTTCATAGTTCATATATCCTTACCATGATCATCATAAATTGTTAATAAAACCCTTACTTTTTGCTCTAAAAGATTATGATGATCATGTTATTCCAAAAAATCATAATTATTCTCTCAAAATCTTAGATCAAAGTATAATTTTCCATAAACAACTATGAATATTTATATGATCCTCAAAAACTCATTAAGTAATCATAACTAAAAATTATATTTACATAATTGGTCCTTATACTTTCATAAATGTCAATAAATATCCTAAATTATAATATTTACACTTTAAACCCTATACTTTCATAAATGTTAATAAACATCCTAAACTATAATATTTACACTTTAAACCCTATACTTTCTTAAATGTCAATAAACACCCAGACTATATGATATTACACTTTTAACCTCTTACTTTATTATTTATCAAAACCATTCTAAAACATTTTGACTTAGTATACAAATAGAGTATAAACCGGGTATGTATGTATCTGACAAACAAACGGTAATGTCGAAGGGAAGAGTGGCGTAAATAATCCCATTGGACATGTCACCCTTACCTGGGAGTCAACTTGGTAGAGGTCATGCTCTTGGTTTAGAACATTCTAGTATGAGACACTCAACTAATTTAAAAATCAAACTTAATCTAGGGCATCTCGTAACCGGTTCAACAAACTCTTGCTCGTGTTTGTGCTCATCCGTCAAGAAATGTGAGTTCATAGCCCTTTTTACATGCTTTTAAATGTTTTATACTTTGGGGTGGAAACATGCAACTTATTTATTCTACGTTTTATACATGCTATTTGATCCAAGCTTTATTTCATTATATTTGTTATGTGTAATCATTACAGTTGTATACTTAATCGCATGTACAACCATTAACTTGTTAAGCCCGTGGTAGTATGATGATAGATCTATTGGCCCGACCCGCCCACTCAAGCCTCTGGTAGAGGCCTGTGTGTTCAGAATCCGACAATCGTTAAACATTAAACATAATAGTCTAATCGTGGATTAGACGATTCGCTAAACGTGTCAAAGGTTTAGTTGTAATCACAAAAGTATGCAAGTAACTTAACACATATGGAATGTTTTCAACATAAAACTTATTTTTAAAACCTATGTTCTCACCAACTATTTTTAGTTGACACTTTTGCATGTTTTTTAGGTGATGGAAATTAAGTTATGAAGACTCTTGAAGTTTCATATAGGGCATGAGTCAAACTTAGAAGTTGAATGAATAAAGTGCTATGTCATGTTTTCTATTTGAATTATATTTGGTTTGAATAATTTGTTGGTTTATCTTAATATGAGTTTTTACATTTATTACCATGTGCATGATTTCAAGCTACGCACGCCTGACGTTTCCGTCTTCGACCGGGGGTGTGGCAGTAACCCGTAATAGACAAAACCAATCCGCCCATAGTCGGTAAACGACATAACCAATGGTGTTGTAACTAAGGTCGTTTCTCTATATGTGAGTGAGCAAGCTTGACGAATTTCAACTAAAATATGGTCATGATTAATTTATATATGTGTGTGTGTAAGATTCAACCTCTTGCTTTGCATGACTCTCAAAAACAAATGCAAAAGCTACAATGTTACATAAAAGTTAATATATAGAAACAAAGATAAAATTTATTATCCATGTCTTCTTAGTTTTTATGTTAATTTAAACGGGCAGACCTGTCTCATATTTAGTTTAGGTCAATGTATTTTTAATAAAATTAGTCCGGCTCAAAACAGGTTATGAACAAAAAGTGTTCGGGCCAAAACGGGTTGTTCTAAAAGAATATCAAATTGGTTCGGTCAAAACATGCATGTCAAAAGGGGTTATGATTCGAATAAATTTGGGTCTAATCGTGTTTGTTTTAAATCATAGTATTTTCTAACTTAAAAATAAAATTCATTATTCATATATTCTTTATACTAGGTTAGGTACCCATGTAGAACACGGGTTAAAATAAATAAATTTATTTAAAAATAACACAATGTGAAATATATAAAATATTTTCAGCATATAAAAAATATAATATATGGTAGAATAAATTATACAATACACAATATGCATGCAATAAAAAGTTGAAAAATCATAAATCTCTAAATATTTCTTTATATATAATATTTGCAATTAATATTAATATTATATAACTTTAATTGTAATAAGCAAGGTAATGATTAAACTTTGTTAAAATTTGTAATTTTATAATTCATATTAAAATTAGTAGTTTCATTTTATTTTTGGTTTCAACTCTAGATAATGAAACACATAACTGACCATGTGTTAAAACATATTGTCTCAAAACAAACAAACAAACCATCTAAAGCGATTGGCTTTAGTTTTATTAATCTTCATTACAAAGCAAACATTAAGTGAAAATTTCTTCCTTTGAAATTTGAAATTAATTATTTTTATGTAACTTAACGTGAAAATTCATTACTTATAAAAGCTTAATATTAATAACTAATACAATAAAATTATAAAAGACTAAACAATATATTTTTGTTGGTTTTAAATATTTTAAACCAGGAAACAATTATTAAAAGAGAACATGATATATCAAATAGAAAAAATATAAAATAAAATATGAAACTATGAATAAGAAAAAGAAATATATATTTAATATGAGAGATAGGAAAAAGTTTTGTAAGAATTACTCATGTGTAATAACATATAACATTAAAACCCGTGTAGAACACGGATTATAATAATTAAATTTATTTAAATAATAACACATTGTCAAATACAAAAAATATGTTTAAAAGATATGTGGACATAATATATGGTAGAATAAATTACACACTACACAATATGAAAATAAAAAGTTGTTAAAAATTCATAAATCTTTAAATATATTTTTGTATACAATATTTGTAATTTTAACCTCTATATCAAAATTAGTGGTTTTATTTTGTTTTTTACTTTCAACGTTAGATAACAAAACATAACTTACCATGCTTAAAATAGTTTGTCTAAAAAACAAATCAACCATCTATAATGATTAACCTTAGTTTTTATTAATCTTTATTGCAAAACAAACATAAAGGGAAAATTTTTTTCTTTAAAATTTGAATTTAATTATTTTATCTAAATCAATGGGAAAAATCGTTACTTATAATGGCTTAATATTAATAACTAATACAATATATTTATATAAAACTAAATAATATATTTATGTTAGTATTAAAATTTTTAAATCAAAAAATAATTATTAAAAACAAAAAATAATAGATAAAGAAATAAAGTTAAATATAAACTATTAATAAGAAAAAGAAGAGGTGGAAAAATTTTGTAAGAAGTTATCTTGTATGATTTCATGTGGCATGAAGAAACCTTTATTTATTATATAGTATAAATGAGAGAGGTGAGAAAATTTTGTAAGGATCACTCATGTGTAGTAACATATGCCATTAAGACTTGTGTTGAACACGATTTATAATAAATAAATTTATTTAAATATAACACAATGTGAAATAAAAAAATATGTTCAAAAGATATAAAGATATAATATATGGTAGAATAAATTACACATTACACAATATAGAAATAAAAAGTTGTTGAAAATTCATAAGTCTTTAAATATTTTTGTGTATACAATATTTGTAATTTTAATCTCTATATTGCGTTAAAACAGGTTGTCCCAAAAACAAATCAACCATCTATAGTCTATAGTGATTGGCCTTAGTGTTTATTCATCTTTATTGTAAAACAATCATAAAGTGAAAATTATTTCTTTGAAATTTGAAATATGAAATTAATTATTTTATCTAAGTTAACATGAAAAATCGGTACTTATAATAGCTTAATATTAATGACTAATATAGTATATTTATATAAAACTAAATAATATATTATGTTAGTATTAAATTTTTAAACCAAAAAATAAGTATTAAAAAAATAATAGATAAAAAAGAAAAAAAAAGTTAAATATAAATTATTAATAAGAAAGAAAAATGTATTTAATAAGAGAGAGATGTGGGAAAATTTTGTAAGAAGTTATTTTGTGTAATGCCATGTGGCATTAAGAAACATTTATTTATTATATAGTATAGATATAGATTAATTTAAACAAGCGGGTCGGGTTCGTGTTTGGGTCAAAACAAGTTTAGGTCAATGTGTTTTTTTGAGTAAAATAAGTTCAGGTAAAAACAAGTTGTTTTAAAAGAGTATCAAATTAGTTTAGGTCAAAATAGGCGGGTTAAAAAGAAGTATGATCATAATGAGTTTGAGTCGAAACGGGTTATTTTAAATGATAGTATTTTCTAACTTAAAAGTCAAATTCATTATTTATGTATTTTTATTTTATGTTAGTTTGAACTGGTTAAAAACAAGTTTGTTGAAACAAATAGTATTTTCAAACCTGATGGAAAACTTTTCCAGTGAATTATTTTCTTTATGAACAATTTATGTTCTAATCCTTCATCACTATTATATTTAGTGTAATATATAATTTCATTTATGAGAAATTGTTATACCTTACTAAATTGTTTGGCATTATGGATTTTTTTTAAATAACGATGTCTCCGTCGCTGACGTTCGTCAAGCAGGCCACGTGGATTGGCCAGGGTCTTCTTCGGCTAATGAGACCTCGATCCCAAAGCCTTCGGAGTATCTTTTTGATAGGCGCCTCTATTTGTATGGGGAATTCGCTTCTGATAGATCTTGCCCAGTCTCCCTCTCCTTCCCCCGCCGCCTTCCGACTCATGGGAGTATACAATGACAACTTCCGGACACTCATGCCCGATCATGAAACTACCTGTTGGACATCCGATGGCACTTTACTCCAACCCTGAAAGTCACGGCCTATGCAGCTCGCTCCGGATTTCCGGGTAGCGGCGCAGAATAGATTGGGGATGAAATCCATCCTCCACCAAGGCAGCTTCTACGTAGCGTTCCATTGTCGCTTGAGCGTAGACAGTGAAGGTATAATTGTTTCAAATGCTATGACAAATACTTCGTGTTTGATTTCACATATAACTTGTATCAAATATATAAATATTTTTTTTATTGGCATTATATCATTTTTCAACCTGTGTAATACACTGGTTACTAACCTAGTTAGTAATTAATTTATAACCAATATAAATTCAATCATTGTGTATCTAATCATTAAAGGTTAGAACAGTCTGTCATTTATTGATTAAGTGTTCAATATATGACCCAGCACCTCATGCATTGCTAAAGCAGTTTAAGGCATTCAATAGTATATTAAGTTTCCCCATCTCTTTAGCTTAAGTTTAAACATGAGCTCAAGATGTGGAAAGACAATAAGGTTTAAGCTCTATATGCGCGTGTGTGATTGTTCATAGCTTGTCTTAAATAGTCGAGTTCAAGTATGCATCATGAATATCATTGAATACCTTCATCTCGGTTCACCTACACTTGAGATGGAAATTTGTACACATACTTATGATATGTTAATTTGCGTTACGGCTTATCTCAATAAATCAAATAAGCCCGTTACCTAATTTGTTATCATAGGTTACCCTTTTTGTAGCTTCTTAGCCATTCTAGTTAAAGAACATAGTTTTAGAGGAAAAAAAACAAAAAAAGAAAGGAACCTTTTTAAATATGATTATATGTTCTTTATTAAAACTGTAAATCCGTATTTCATTTCCTACTATATCAGATAATTAGAATCACTAAGTCCCCGCAAGCACATTTTTTCTATAGCAGAAGGCAAAGTATTCTTATGTGGATGCAGCTTTATCTCATACACCTTCGGCCAGAATTTTCCCGTCACTGCAGCAACAAAACCACATATGCTTAGTAGTTGATACTGAATACAAAAACACACGCGCAAGGGGGTATAGTGACGCTATGTGAGAACTGTAAAATATATCATGGTGGCGCAATGGATTTGAAGTTATATAAGTATATGTGCAGAAAAATTGAAGTGTTTACGTACTTATAAAAGATACTGATGACAATCCAGAGATTATATTAAAAAAAAAAACTAACCAAATATCCGCTTGTTATCAGCATCCCAAGCTATTCCATTTAAGACATCAATCTGAAAAACAGTCAATTAGATGAGTAGAAAATGAATCAGCAACTCTATAAATGAAAATAAAGACGTCAATAATATATACTTACATTATAACCGGCGCGTATCAATCCTTCTCTAAAATAAAAAGTAGAAGAATACTATCAGTTCAAAAATATATTAAAAGGTAAAGTTAACTCATGGTGGTAAATATATTGACGGTACGTTTTTATAATTACCTTAATTCCTGCAGAAGAACCCATCCCGTTACAGTTCCATCTAATGGTGAGATTCTCACTATGCAGTCACTCTGCCAGATGTTTGCCCAAATTTCATCGTTTATGTACTCTAGTTCATTGAGATTGTATACTTCATGATCTTTATATTTAATAGCATGTTCTTGTATTACTTCACAAAAACAAAGAAAAAGAGATAGTATGAGATAATGAAACAAAGTTTATGAAACAATTAAAAAGTTTATTTAATGATGCAAATAAACCTTCCATTGTGTGAGGGTTAATTTTATATAAGGAGGAAGATCCATCACTTCCGAACAGTACTTTCCCATCAGTTGCAAATCCCCATCCATCTTTCATATGATGACTAAATTTCTCCACCTGCAACATAAAATTATGGCCAGCAAAATGTGTTGTGTTAAACAGATCAGACACGACAAACATGCCATTTACTTAAACACGGTTAACAAACATGATAAAAATAAAAGCCATCAAAAATTACATTCCATATATACTTAAAAATTAGTATATTTAATTATTAATACATTTACCTATTTTAAAAAAGTATATGGTTTTGATGAACGGGCTATATAAACATTTCGTGTACTTGTTAACCCATTTAGCACGATTAGTTAACCATGTTAATCAAGTTCAGTAACGTGTCAACTTGTTTATGACCCAAACCCATTTAACTCAAATCCCAACCCGCTTGACTTCGTGTGTGTTAACGGGTCGTGTCAAAAATTGACAGCCCCATATAAAATGTATTTATATATAAAGATCGCATGCAGACACTGATAATCGGTTTATAGATGAAGTTGAAGCACATACTTTGCTTAAATTATGTCTGTCATATATGAAACCTGTTTGCGTCAACCACGTTAGTTGATACAACCTACAAAATCACATGAAATTCTGCATTAACAATAAATATTCATATTAGCTCGTTTAACTTACAATAGCTAGTTTCGAGCTCTTATTCTAAAGCTCAAGTATGGCTCGTGAGTACTTTTTTCAAGTAGTAGTGCAAAGAGCTAAGCCAGCTCTTGAGCTACTTGAGATTGGCTCGTTAAAGATCAAATCGAGCCGAGCATAATGAGCTCGTGCCTTAAAAGAAGCTTGTTTAATAAACGAGCCCAAGCTTCACATGCTGAGCTCGAGTTGACTCGTGAGCCTAAACGAGCCTATTATATATATAATTTTTTATTTAATGTGTTAAATATATATATTTATATAATGATATTTATTATATATAAAATTATGATAAAAATAACTAAATAATATAAGTTATGTTATATATAAAAATAAAACTAGAAAATATATAAAAGTAAATAAAAATATATATAAACTAATTAATAAATTACAAACGAGCCCAGATTGAGCTTAAAAAATGACTCACAAGACAAGTCAAGCTCTCGTAAACCAAAACGAGCCGAGCGGGCTCGACTCGGCTCGTTATACTCCCCTATTTTCAAGATCGAGTGGGTTCGGGCTCGGCTCATTTTATTAATATAATACAGTTATATTTATAATTTATATATACTTTAATTATATATTTCGAGTAGCTTTTAGCAACCCGATTCAAACTTATTTTTAGGCTTGAGCTCCTGGGATCGTTTACGCCCCTATGAAATTATAATCACAGGCTGCATAAAGCATAACAGTTTAATCAAAGGCTTGAATATAAATGGAAGTCTGTAATAAAGATTTATTCTTTATATAATGTACTTAAGCTTTTAACCGTTTCACTAGCAAAACAGAAGGTTGTTAACTGACCTTTCACCCAAAAGTGTTAAACCCTCTCCAAACACAGTATCATCCATTTTATGCAGGGCTTCAATCTGTGATTAAGAAGAACATCATCAACTTCAAGATTTAAATGCGAAAGTAAAGATGTTTGAACTCATTTTTCCAGCAGATATTTACAGAGTGCATAGAACTTCAAAAATAATGTGTTGGGATGCTGAGAATTATGGAATAGACTGAATAGTAAGTGCGTACCTTTGTGGTCTGAAGATTCACTTTCCGAACTGAAGACTGTAAAGGAAGATGAACATGTCAATGAAACAATTTGAACAACTAGAAAATAGTTTTATGTTTGTAAAAAGACTTCTATAAGCATATAATATACGTCTATTATTATACAATAAAACTCAGAAATAAAACATGACAAGAAATTCAGAAATCATAACTTACTAAAAAGTAAAAACTAATAATGAAATATATAAGTGTATAATATAAACCTACAAAACAATACATATTATATAAATATATAGATCTGATTACAGTTAATACATAATTGAATGCAACTATTGCACCAACTTAAAGTTACCAAGATGATGAGTGCGTATATAATTTCCAATATTTATCCTTTAATTATCAAAAATGAATAATTACTTTTCAACTAACTAACATTTAATGCTATTATACTTCTGAAACAGCTCATATTGAATTTCATCATTTATGAAACACTAAAAATTAATTTCATTACTTCTCCTCCAAACAATAAAAGTTTAATTTCATTACTTCTCAACCGTCTGACCTAGCTCTATAAAACCAATTTCCTTAATCTATATAACATTTTCTTAAACTAGGGCTGGGAATCATATAGATTTTGTTGTTGTTTATGCTAAAAGCTAGAGTATGATGATTATAGAAGAAAGCAAACTTACATGTCCATTAAGTCCAGTTGATTCGAACAGTGTATCGTTTCCTCCATATAAAAGTCCCTGAAAGGTTTTATTTATAATCAAAAGCAACCGAATCCTTTATCAATAAATGTTATTTGCCCCAAATTAGGTAAAAAAATTATAAAGAGAAATGAAAAATTGACCTGAGTAAAAGCAGCGGGATCGTGACGGAAGACGTGAACGACTTGTATGGAGTAAATGTGATCAGCGGAAGTCGCTGCTGCTAAGAGTGAGAATAAGAATACGAGGCTTGGATATTGAAAAGGGAGAGTAGAAGCTTTAGCTGGCTTCATGACTCGATTAGGAGTAACATTTTTCATCGTCAATCGGAAGAAGAAGAAGATGCTGAAATTCAGCAACGGCAGTCTGTGCGTGGGTGTTATTCTGTTGGTTGGGGCGCCAAGTTCTTTATATCACTAACTTCACATTCTAGCAAAGATTTCTGTTTTCAATTAAAAGAAAAGAAAAAAATAACATTGTAGTAAACACTATTTACTCTTTTAACTTTTTAATATTTTTATTAAAGTTGTTGTGAATTAAAAAAAGACAAAAAAAAAATGGATAATAAACAAAGTATTATTTAATTAAAAAGAGTGACAAATTATAGTAATTTTTAGTATAACTATATAGATAAGCGGCAGCATCTCCATCTCTAATTTCATAATTACACTAAAAACATTATATTTTTTCTCACTTTTATAATTAAATAATATGTTTTATGCTTTTATCATTATTTTGTCAATCTCATCCATCACTTTCAAAAAATATTAAAAATTATATAGAGCGAACATTGTTTATCTAAATTTACTCATGAATAGTAATTTATCTCTACTCTACTCTACTCAATCACTTACATCTGCTCTATATAAAACTATTCTCACTCACAACCTAACCACCTTTTTATTAAAAAATTAATTTCTCTCTTTTCCACAACACAAACAACTTTTTTTTAAACGACCAACAAACACAGAATGTGTGACATTCGTCAATTTCGGGTCTTGTTTGTATTCGTTTTTGTATTTGTTTATTATGTAAACCGACCCGATTTGTAAACCGAAGCTTATGTTATAATCAAAATGATGGATTTATGTTACAATATTGTTTCACACTTGTTGGGTCTTGAAAACATCCTATTTTTATTTTTATTTTTATTTATTTATTTATTTATTTATTTATTTTTGCTTTGTGTTTTTGTCTTGATCTATTTTGCATGAAAACTCTTGTGTCTCACACCCATATTTGACCACCAACATTACCCTATATATACACCACCTTTCCTCTTCATTTTTCCTTGCTACAACTCCAAAAAAAAACAAACTCTCTCAAACATCAAAGATTCAAGGTTATCTTCTTAAGTGTTCTTGAAGGTTTTTAGTCTTTCATCTTAATTAGTTTATGTAGCCTTACTAATACTTGTTTATGGTTGTGCAACATATATATAATATACACCCCTTGTTTACCTTTGGTAGTTATTTCCCCGATTACGGTCGGTGAGGTTTCGGACCTCATAAGGCAAGGCTTCATGGAGGACTTCGTGTCCTTGATATATATACATCTATATAACTTGTTCATACATATTAATCTTGCTTATTTTAGTTTGTTGGTCATGTTTACAAGTTCCATGGTTATGGGTTTTTAAGAGTCTATGCTTCGGTTTAACCGTAAATAGCTCTAAACCGTAAACCGAACTTTGTTACTAGTTTTGTTAAATAATTGTTTAAACATACTTATTGTTAGATCTAAGTTTCTAAAATCATTTTTACAAATTCTATGGCTATGGGTTTGTAGAATCTCACCTCGGTCTTAACCCGAAACACGATCCGAACCGAAAATCAAACTTTTGTTTAAAGACTTTATTGTTAACTTTTGGTGTTTTTTTATTTGTACATTATTATACAAGTTCTTTAGTGTTTGGAGATGTGGAAACCGTCTATGAACTTGTTGTGAGATGGAAACCGAACCAAACCGATTCTTACTCGCTTAAGACACACAAATGTGTTTTTTTAGCCATCAAAACTTGTATATTTCTTTAAAAATAGTTACAAATTGATTTTTAAATATTTTCTTAAGTACTTGGAAATATTGGATCCAACTTGATCTCATAACAAAGTTTGGACCGACAAAACCGAACACTCGCTTAACGTGCGTTGTTAGTTCTAAAACAATGGAACTACATACTTGGTTAAGTCTTATTAAATTTTATTGAGTTATCTCATAACATTCAATATTTTGGAAAGTTGACTTTGGGTTTGACCAATTATCAAGACCCGAACCGACAACCCGAACACTCGATAAAAAAAACCGTTTTAGTATCTTTATTCCAAAGGGATTTGCATTCTTTCATTTTACCCACCTTATTACTTAACATAGGTTGAGTAAATATTAAGGTTAGATGCTTTAACCCGGTTTCGAGCAAACTTACATTTTTAAAGGGTTATTATTATAAATTCTTAAATAGTTACATTTTAAACCTTGAACTTTAATTAGTTACATTTCTCAACATTTATTTTGTTTAAAGACCTTCAAGACAACCTTTCTAAATTCAAGACTTCTTTTCTTTTTAGGCATTGTGCGTTAAACTCGTCGTTCCGACAAATCTCCAAATTATCATTTTTCAAGTTTACTACTTGAAGGTGAGTACTTCATACCCCATTTTCCATCTTTTATTTTGGAGGTGACATTTCATAATTATTCAACAAAATGCTTTATATTTGAATCTTAAACCATAAACGTAGTTGTATACTTTACCTAAATAATTGCTCGATTTGGTGTTCTATGCTTATATGCCTATGTGTTTATCGCTTTTGGTTGGTGGAACTATAAAATCCTAGACTATTTGGCATCCCCTTATAGCAAGGTGTCGTAAACGTAATGCAATTAACGATAACTATAAAATCCTAGACTATTTGGCATCCCCTCATAGCTAGGTGTCGCTAATATGTTTAGCGATATCTATTTATCCAAATTACCACTTTTATTTATTGTTTCGTATGCAAGTTTTGTGGCTATCTTTATTATATACTAATATGATTAAACTTATGAATTGCTCACCAACCTTTGTGTTGACAAACTTTATTTTATGAAATGTTGCAGGTTTGCATCTTGGTTGATTTATGATTGTGAAGAAAACGACATCAAAGACCTTAGGATATTAGTAAAAATGAACAATATCAAATTTGCCATATTTTGTGATATCTTGTTTATGGTTATTTTATGGATAATTGTTATGTGACATTTTCGATGTTGTGAAATGAAATGAATTTATTAAATACTGTCACTTTAATTAGTGTTATGTGCTTATGGACAATCGTTACACCTCGGCATGTTCCGCCGCCTTTGGTCGGGGTGTGACAGATTGGTATCAGAGCCATGACAATAGGATAGGTGGTTAGACGTAACGACCTAGTATTGTTATGCTTAAGGTCCTATACGTGTTCTCATACGTGTTTACTCTATTTTGATTGTTCATATCGCATATTATTTATAAACTTGTTTAAAATTTACCAATATCCCAAATGTTCACATACACACACTTTCATAGTATTTCCAAGGTATCCTTACCTTAAAACGCAAAAAGTAGATTTTCATTGTGTTTTATGGATTACAAGATTAACTTGGATCCCATTGTTTATAATCCCTTAAAGGTTGCATTTATATCGGGTTCGTAGCCCTCATAGGAAGCGAGACATTATAAAACGACCATTTGACAAAAAGATTCCAAGAATCGAAGGTGATTTACTTATCTGGAATGGTGGGATTATAGTGCTCGTTTTCTAGGCCACAAACCTGTTATACAAGTCAATACTTTAAGTAGTCGAATGCGAGCGTTCTGGTCGCCATCCTAATTTTTCGATGTCAAAAAAATAGAACTACGGTGATTCGTGGACTAGTGCTTTGACATGACGTTGTATCCCGATTTATGGTGTTATTATCGTTATTTGAGTCGAAAACATGAAAAAGTTGCGGTGATTCGTGCACATGTTTAGACTCCAACGTTGTGTTTTATAAAAAAAAAAAAATTTTGAGTTGGAATATCAAATCATGGTGGTTCATGTACGATTTTTTCGACTCTATAAACCTCAAAATCTCAAATTTTTAAGCTTTAACCCCTCAAAATCTCAAAATCATTTACGATTGTTTCCGGTTTGTTGTTTATATACAAAGATTTATATTTTATCTAACACTAACATCTACTCCTCACTAACTTTAGGATTCACAATCAAAAAGAAAATTTAACTTCACCTTATTCTTATTTTATACACTCTCATATCCATTTCTTTTTACCTAAAACTTATTCCATTTCTTTATAATCTTTTAGCATGCCTCCACTAAGACCGCGTAAGAGCACCAACCGACGTATGGCTGCTTTTATCGTTAAGCAAATGGCCGCTGTGATTCCCGAACTTGTAACTCAAATCCAAGATACCCAACCTCCTCCACCCGTTGTTGCACCCGTTGAACCTAAACCCATATCCTACCCATATAAGCAATTTACTAGTGCCAACCCAACCGAATTCTGGGGGTACGAACTGTGCGACTACCTTGTTGCAATGGTTCGAGTCTATGGAGAATGTGTTTAGATATAGCGAGTGCCTCGAAGCGAAAAAGACAAATTTCGCTTCAAGCATGTTTAGAAAAACCGCTCTAACATGGTGGGGTAGTGTCATGCATCTCCAAGGGTTGGAAACGGCTATGGCTCTTCCATGGTCCGACCTCAAGGCACTCATGATGAAGAAGTTTTGTCCCAAACACAAACTTCAAAAGCTTGAGGAGGAATTTTGGAACCTCAAGCAAGATAGTGGTGATAACGCCGCTTACTCACTCCGTTTCCACGAGTTGAGCATTCTCGTCCCTCATTTGGTTACCCCGGCTGAGCGTGAGCTTAACAAATACATTGGGGGTTTACCTATGCAAATCCGAAACTCAGACATGAGTAGCAAACCCGTGAATCTTGAGGATGCCATTACTCTTGCCGGTGCGCTATCGGAGAATCATGTGAAAGCGGGTACCCTAACCCTCAAGAAACCAAACGAAAAAGCCAAACCCGAGCCCACACCACAAGCCAAGGTTGAACCCGCACCACAAGCCATTAACTACTCCAACTCTTCCCGTCACAACAATAACAACAACAACAAGAAACCCAAAACCAACTACCGAAACTATGCCGTTACCCAACCCCAACCTCAACAACAAACCCAAATTCCACCCCAAACCCGAAACCCTATACCGGTACCGCCCCCCACTATGCAACATTTGCCAACTTCATCACCCACCAAACATGCCTTGTCGCCATTGTACCATTTGTAACCGACTTGGTCATCTCAACACCACATGCCAATCCGCACAACGAACCCAACCTAACCAACCAAACCAACCAAGAACTTTTCCCCAAAATACTCAACACCGATATGCACCCTACCCACCAAACCAACCTTAACAACCCCGAGCTTGCTACAATTGCGGTGACCCTAACCATTTCCGCAACAATTGTCCTCGCCTCATCCTTACTAACCAAACCATGACCGCACCTTACTACCAAACTCAAGCTTACTAAGTTCAAACCTACCAACCTCAACTTTCCCAACTCAATGCACCACTCATCCAACCCATCCAAGCCATACAAGCACCACCTCCTCCACCACCGCAAGCACCTCAAGTCAACCAAGGAAATCAAGGACGAGCTTTCATGATGAATGTTAATCAAGCTCAAGCAGCAAACGATGTTGTGAACGGTATGTTTTTAGTGAACCAACATTTACCTTCCATTTTATTTGATACGGGTGCCGATAGAAGTTTCATTTCTTTGAAATTTGAGTCAAAAAATGTCGTGTCTCGAACCAAGCTTTCCCAATCGTTTTCTGTTGAAGTTGCCAATAGGAACTCCATCACCATAAATTCCGTCGTCCGCGATTGTACTCTCGTTCTTGCTAACCATAAATTCTCCATCGATCTCATCCCGATGCAAATGGGAAGTTTCGATGTCATAGTAGGCATGGATTGGTTATCTTTGCACCGTGCCGAAGTGTTTGCTTCGATAAATTCATTCGCATTCCGCTTGTCAACGGTAAAATCCTTAAGGTCTTTGGAAAAGCTACTTCGAGAAAGCTTAATCTCATGTCGTGCTCTCAATCGCAAAAATAATTACGCCAAAAGTATGCTCCGCTCCTAGCTCTCTTTGCGACAAAAGACAAAAAGGAAAGGAAAATCCAAGATATTTCTATTGTTCGTGATTTCCTTGATGTCTTTCCCGACGATGTCACCGGTCTTCCACCCGTTCGTCTGATTGAATTTCGAATCGATCTTATGCCCAGCGCGATGCCCGTGGCCAAGGCTCCTTACCGTTTAGCCCCGTTAGAAATGCAAGAATTATCGAACCAACTCGAAGAACTTTCCAATAAATGTTTCATTCGTCCTAGCTCTTCTCCTTGGGGTGCTCCTCTTCTCTTCGTGAAAAAGAAGGATGGTTCGTTTCGTATGTGCATCGATTATAGGGAACTTAACAAACTCACCATTAAAAATCGTTATCCCTTGCCACGAATCGACGACCTATTCGACCAACTTCAAAGCGCAACTTGCTTCTCCAAAATCGATCTTCGATTAGGTTATCATCAATTGTGTGTTCACGAAGAAGACATTCCAAAAACCGCTTTCCAAACTCGATATGGACATTTCAAATTTTTGGTTATGCCCTTCGGGTTAACAAATGCACCCGCGGTGTTTATGGACCTCATGAACCGCGTTTGCAAACCATTCCTCGATAAATTCGTTATTGTCTTTATTGATGACATTCTCATCTTTTCCAAATCCAAAGCCGAACACGAGCATCATTTGCGTTCCATTCTCGAACTTCTTAGAAACGAACGACTTTATGCCAAGTTCTCCAAATGCGAATTTTGGCTCGAGCAAGTTCAATTTTTGGGACATATCGTAAACAACAAAGGTATTCATGCTGATCCTGCTAAAATTGAGGCCGTTAAGGATTGGAAAACTCCAACGACTCCCACGGAAATTCGATCCTTCCTCGGTTTAGCCAGATATTATCGACGTTTCATTCGAAACTTTTCCAAGATCTCTTTGCCTCTTACCTCCCTCACTTATAAAGGAAAACCATTTGATTGGGGTTTGAAGCAAGAAAAAGCCTTTTGTACTCTCAAGGACATGCTTTGCAATGCTCCCATTTTAACCCTTCCCGATGGAAACGACGATTTCGTGGTATTTTGTGATGCCTCTCATCAAGGTCTTGGTTGTGTCCTCATGCAATGAGGTCAAGTCATCTCTTACGCATCAAAGCAACTTAAGGTCAACGAGAAGAACTACACGACTCATGATCTCGAACTTGGTGCCGTTGTTTTCGCTCTCAAAATCTGGAGACATTATCTTTATGGTACGAAAGGTGTGGTTTTTACCGATCATAAAAGCCTTCAACACATTTTTGACCAAAAAGATCTCAATATGAGACAACGACGATGGGCCGAATTACTTAGTGATTACGATTGTGAAATTCGTTACCATCCCGGTAAAGCGAATGTTGTCGCCGACGCCCTAAGTCGAAAGGTTAATGTTAAATCCGTTCTGCTTCTAAGCGTTGTCGTTCAAACCGATCTTCAAATTCGAATCTTCCAAGCTCAACGTACCTCCGTTGAAGAAGGTAACATGTACGACGAAATGTCATGTGGAGCCGAACTTCAACTCGAAACCAAACCCGATGGTCTTTTGTACTTTCTCAATCGTTTGTGGGTTCCAAATCGCGATGACCTTCGTACTTGTATACTCGACGAAGCTCACAATTCGCGGTATTCCGTTCATCCCGATGCGGATAAGATGTATTTCGATCTTCGTGCTACCTTTTGGTGGCCGGGTATGAAAAAGGACGTAGCGTTATTCGTATCTAAATGTCTTACTTGCTCAAAAGTTAAAGCCGAACATCAAAGACCTTTTGGTCTACTCGAGCAACCAACGATTCCCGTTTGGAAATGGGAAGACATTGCTATGGACTTTATCACTAAATTACCCAACACCCAAAAGGGCAACGATAGCATTTGGGTGATCATCGATCGTTTGACCAAATCTGCTCATTTCATTCCGATTCGCGAGAAGTATTCTGTCGAGCAGCTTGCTCAAATCTAAGTTTGAGAAATCGTGTGCCGACACGGTTTACCATTGACTATTATCTCTGACCGTGATGCTCGTTATACCTCTCATTTTTGGCGTTCACTTCAAGAAGTTTTGGGAACACGTCTCGATCTTAGCATCGCTTATCATCCTCAAACGGACGGTCAATCCGACGTACAATACAAACTCTCGAGGATATGCTACAAGCATGTGTTCTTGATTTTGGTGGGAATTGGGATTCTCACATTCCGTTCATTCAGTTTTCTTATAATAATAGCTACCATTCGAGCATTAAGATGGCTCCTTTCGAAGCTCTTTACGGTCGTAAATGTCGTTCTCCAATTAGTTGGAACGAAGTCGGTGAAGCTCAAATCACGGGACCCGAAATGGTTCAAGAAGCCACCGACGTTTTTGATCGAATCCGTAAGAACCTCCTAGCCACTAGAAGTCGTCAAAAGAGTTACGTCGACAAACAGCGAAAACCGATCGAATTTAATGTTGGTGATCTTGTCCTTCTAAAAGTATCTCCTTGGAAGGGGGTAGCCCGTTTCGGAAAGAAGGGTAAACTAGCTCCTCGTTTCGTTGGTCCTTTTAAGATCCTTAAGCGTGTTAGAAAAGTAGCTTATCGACTCGAACTACCGAAAGAACTTACCGGTGTTCATCCGACATTTCATGTTTCAAATCACAAAAAGTGCTTACCCGAGGGTAATCTCCATATACCTCTCGACGAAGTACATGTCGATGAGTCGATGGTCTTGGTTGAACGACCCGTTGAGATCATGGATCGCAACGAGAAGAGAACCAAGCGTAGCCGTATTCGGTTAGTCAAAGTTCGATGGGAATCACGGCGCGGCACGGAATTCACTTGGGAACGAGAAGACAAAATGAAAGAGAAGTATCCACATTTGTTCGCAGCATCGTCTTCGTCTTAATTTCGGGACGAAATTTCCTAAAGTAGGGGATACTGTGACATTCGTCAATTACGGGTCTTGTTTGTATTCGTTTTTGTATTTGTTTATTATGAAAACCGACCCGATTTGTAAAACCGAAGCTTATATTATAATCAAAATGATGGATTTATGTTACAATATTGTTTCACACTTGTTGGGTCTTGAAAACATCCTATTTTTATTTTTATTATTTATTTATTTATTTTGTTGTTTTGTGTTTTTGTCTTGATCTATTTTGCATGAAAACTCTTGTGTCTCACACCCATATTTGACCACCAACATTACCCTATATATACACCACCTTTCCTCTTCATTTTCCCTTGCTACAACTCCAAAAAAAAAAACAAACTCTCTCAAACATCAAAGATTCAAGGTTATCTTCTTAAGTGTTCTTGAAGGTTTTTAGTCTTTCATCTTAATTAGTTTATGTAGCCTTATTAATACTTGTTTATGGTTGTGCAACATATATATAATATACACCCCTTGTTTACCTTTGGTAGTTACTTCTCCGATTACGGTCGGTGAGGTTTCGGACCTCATAAGGCAAGGCTTCATAGAGGACTTCGTGTCCTTGATATATATACATCTATATAACTTGTTCATACATATTAATCTTGCTTATTTTAGTTTGTTGGTCATGTTTACAAGTTCCATGGTTATGGTTTTTTAAGAGTTTATGCTTCAGTTTAACCGTAAATAGCTCTAAACCGTAAACCGAACTTTGTTACTAGTTTTGTTAAATAATTGTTTAAACATACCTATTGTTAGATCTAAGTTTCCAAAATCATTTTTACAAATTCTATGGTTATGGGTTTGTAGAATCTTACCTTGGTCTTAACCCGAAACACGATCCGAACCGAAAACCGAACTTTTGTTTAAAGACTTTATTGTTAACTTTTGGTATTTTTTATTTGTACATTATTATACAAGTTCTTTAGTGTTTGGACATGTGGAAACCATCTATGAACTTGTTGTGAGATGGAAACCGAACCAAACTGATTCTTACTCGCTTAAGACACACAAATGTGTTTTTTTAGCCATCAAGACTTGTATATTTCTTTAAAATTAGTTACAAATTGATTTTTAAATATTTTCTTAAGTACTTGGAAATGTTGGATCCAACTTGATCTCATAACAAAGTTTGGAACGACAAAACCGAACACTCGCTTAACGTGCGTTGTTAATTCTAAAACAATGGAACTACATACTTGGTTAAGTCTTATTAAATTTTATTGAGTTATCTCATAACATTCAATATTTTGAAAAGTTGACTTTGGGTTTGACCAATTACCAAGACCCGAACCGACAACCCGAACACTCGATAAAAAAAACCGTTTTAGTATCTTTATTCCAAAGAGATTTGCATTCTTGCATTTTACCCACCTTATTACTTAACATAGGTTGACTAAATATTAAGGTTAGATACTTTAACCCGGTTTCGAGCAAACTTACATTTTTAAAGGGTTATTATTATAAATTCTTAAATAGTTACATTTTAAACCTTGAACTTTAATTATTTGCATTTTTCAACATTTATTTTGTTTAAAGACCTTCAAGACAACCTTTCTAAATTCAAGACTTCTTTTCTTTTTAGGTATTGTGCGTTAAACTCGTCGTTCCGACAAATCTCCAAATTATCATTTTTCAAGTTTACTACTTGAAGGTGAGTACTTCATACCCCATTTTCCATCTTTTATTTTGGAGGTGACATTTCATAATTATTCAACAAAATGCTTTATATTTGAATCTTAAACCACAAAGGTAGTTGTATACTTTACCTAAATAATTGCTCGATTTGGTGTTCTATGCTTATACGCCTATGTGTTTATCGCTTTTGGTTGGTGGAACTATAAAATCCTAGACTATTTGGCATCCCCTTATAGCAAGGTGTCGTTAACTTAATGCAATTAACGAGAACTATAAAATCCTAGACTATTTAGCATCCCATTATAGCTAGGTGTCGCTAATGTGTTTAGCAATATCTATTTATCCAAATTACCACTTTTATTTATCGTTTCGTATGCAAGTTTTGTGGCTATCTTTATTATATACTAATATGATTAAACTTATGAATTGCTCACCAACCTTTGTGTTGACAAACTTTATTTTATGAAATGTTGTAGGTTTGCATCTTGGTTGATTTATGATTGTGAAGAAAACGACATCAAAGACCTTAGGATATTAGTAAAAATGAACAATATCAAATTTGCCATATTTTTTGATATCTTGTTTATGGTTATTTTATGGATAATTGTTATGTGATATTTTCGATGTTGTGAAATGAAATGAGTTTATTAAATACTGTCACTTTAATTAGTGTCATGTGCTTATGGACAATCTTTACACCTCGGCATGTTCTGTCGCCTTTGGTCGGGGTGTGACAGAATGCCTTGATATTCCGTACGGGAAGACCCAATGGCAAAATGCCAACGCCAACTGGCCCAACCCAACCGTACAAAGCCCTTAAGCGCCGCCAAGTTATTTCCATTTCGGGTAGACCTCACGCACCCAAAGGCACACTAGTGGTAAAACCCGGACACCCGCGGGATCGAACTAGAGATCACAAAGATTCCAATCTTCATGTACTAAGCCACCCATGTCCCCCCCAAGTGCTATAAATAGGGGTTGAATGTGGATCTCCATTGAGAAACTTATGCTTCATACCACTACATACTTGGTCAACCGAACGAAACACTCCCAATGGGAGTAGTCTTATATATAGAACCCACTCACAATAATATAAAGGACTTGTTGGGAATATTTTTACGAAATACAATTTAAAGTTAACATACAAAATATGAGGTTCGGACATTTTTACGACTACACTCTTCAGATTTTCCAACTTTTGTTCGTTTTGTCCATATTGCTAACCTCGTATATGTTTAAATGTTAAGTCATGGACATTTCTATCTTTTTACATATTTGAATTTAATTGGATATTATGACAAAACCTCATGGACGAAAGAAAAAGCATTTTGGTAAACTATTATGTAATGTTTGGTATGAGGTAATAGAGTATGGAATGGAATAATCCATTCAAAGGGAATACAAATATAAGGGTGTGTTTGGTTCGTGGATTGTATTTGCATTGAAAATAGAATTTGAATTGGAATTTGTAAATTTCATTGAAAAATCCATATCTTGTTTAGTTATACATTTGTTAAAGGAATTAGAATGCAAAGACACCTAAAAAAGACAAAATTGCCCTTTCAAATTAACATATATAACCAGCCCTACCCCTTTGAATAAATGATCAGGCTCTCTTTCTTTTTGAAGCTCCCGACCACCACCACCGGTCACAATCTTCAGCCGCCAACACTGCCCCTTTGTTACTCACCACCGTCGGTCGGCACCGTCAACTACCGTCTCCAACCACCGCTAGCATTCAAAACTGATTAAGGAAAAAAAAAGGGTTGCATTGATTTAGACCTGGCTGGAAAACGCGGGTTTAGATTTGGCTGGAAAACGCAGGTTTAGATCTGGCTGGAAAATGCGCTGCTTAGCCGGTGTTTCTAGGTCGTAAAAACATGGTTCTTATCTCGCCGGAATTGCGTTGGTGGTGGTAGGGGCAGGAGAGAAATGGTGGTGGTGGTAGCTAAAGAAAATGGTGGTGGCAATTGGTGAAAATGCTAATGACTATGGCTACTACTTGCTAGGGTTATTTGAGTAAATCATGAATATTCCTTTGAAATCCTTTAGAATATGAAAGGAATCTAAATTCCGTTAAACAGGTCAAGCAATGGAAATTTTAATTCAAATCCTTTGAAATCCTCCAACCAAAAAAGCTCTAAGGGTCTATTTGGTATGAGGTATGGAATGAAAGAAGAAGAGAATGGACGAGGGAATGGAATTGATTATTACCATTCTTTTGGTTAACCTATGGGAATGAAATGAATTATTCCTTTATGTTGTTTAGTAGGGAAAAAAACTCACATGAATGAAAATAAAATGACAAAATGCATACCCCAAAATAAATAAAATATATAAAATTAACAAAACAAAAAAATGGCAATTGCGACGGTGGTGGCGGCGATAGTGGTAATGTGGCGGCAGTGGTGGAGACGACGATGGTGGTGGTGTGGCGGCAACGGTGGTTGTTGTGGCGGGTGGTCAGGTGGTGGTGATAGTGGTGGTGGTGGTGTGGCAGTCAACTGGTGGCGGCAATGGTGGTGGCGGTTAGGCGGTGGCGGTGGTGGTCTGGTTGTGGTGGTGGTAGTTGTTAGATGGTGTTGTTTAGAGAGTATGATGAATGGGGAATGGAATGAGAAAAAAAAAGATGGGTAAAAAGGAATGATTTTAATGGAATAAGATTCGTTGTGTAATGATTGTTTCATTTCATTGACCAACCAAACACTTTTTTTTTTCATTCAGTCACATTAATTCATTTCATTTCCCCTCATTCTTGTATATCAAACGCTATCTAAGTGTTTGGTTAAATATAAGAAAGAAATCAATGATTACCTAATGACTTAAAATTTATTTAGCTAGAAAATGTTTACTGCCTTTAAATTTTTGTTAGTTAAAAAATATCTAATTTTTATAAATTGTTTATAAATTTTAATTAGATTATGTTGTGAATATTGTTAATTCTTTTTTTAGATTCTTATAGGGTATCAAACAAGACAATAGAATGTTAATGATTTATTTCATTCCCTTGTTCATTCTATTACATTCTCTCGTCCATTTCATTACCCCATACTAAACAGATCCTTAAATCAACACCCACCCTTGCCTTCATCATCCAACTGTCTCATCTCCTATATTCCCGCTCGTCTTCCCCAGCCACTAGGGGTATGTTTTTTAAAACCGAACTCACTAACAATTTCTCACAATGTGACCATTTTTTTGTGCAAATTTAACACTTACCATAATTGTTCATAACATTTTTTCTCTTCATACCTCTCTTTTCAAGATTTAAGTGTAATGTAGCCATTGCAAATATAGGAAGTGAGATTGAAGCATTATATTAAGAACTTAAGAAGTATTAGTTCCTAAACCGGAAGTGAAGTATTAGTTCATAAACAAATAAAGTGTGGATATTTGTTAATTGCTAAAGAGTATTCTTAGCTTATTCCCTACCATAAATCAATATATATCATATAATTATACTAAAAATCAATACATCTTCTCTCTCTTGTTCAATTAAATGATACCTTTTATACCTTTATCATTATCTTTTCTACCTCATTCACTCACAACCACATTCAGAAAATATTCAAAAATTATATGGTGTGAACAGTGAAATCCCAAATTTAACTTTCTCAGAGCATTCTCAGCCTATTCCCTATAATTTTGTGAGGGGGTTTTGCAAATTATATGGTATGGTTATGAGTGGTTGCGAGTAAATAAGAGAGAAAATGTTACATGGAAAAGTTAAATTTGGGGTTTCACTGTTCACACCTATAATTTTTTAATATTTTCTGAAAGTGATTGTGAGGGAAGAAGAGAGAATGGATAATGATAAAAGTATAAAGAGTATTATTTAATTGAACAGGAGAGAAAATAAAGTGATTTTTAGTGTAATTATATAATATATATGGATATATCGTAGGGAATAGAATGGGAATGCTCTCATATAACATTTTCTCTTTCCTCTACACACAGCCACTCATAACCATACCATAAAATTTACAAAACTCTCTCACAAAAATATAGGGAATAGGATGAAAATGCTCTAAGGACGCGTTCGTTTCACAGAATTCGTGGAAATTCAAAAAAATTGGAATTAAAATCCCATGACATGGCGTGTTCCTTTCGTTGAAATTGGAATCTTAATTACATTTTGATGTGTTCGGTTTTCAAGGAATTGGAATTGGAATTCAATTCATTCAAATTCTTTTGAATAGAAGGATTCTAAATCCTTCCAAAATGTGGAGGGTTCCAAGTGAATTTGTTGGAATCTTTTCTCGAGATTTTTTTTAACGAGAACAACGAATAAAACATTTTAGTTTTTTTACTTTTTTTGTTTTCGATTTATATTTTGAGTTATGAATTTATTATTATTATTATTATTATTATTATTATTTTTAAATATTTTTTGAGGGGTTTTTTATCTTAATAGAAAACCCCTAAAAAATAAAAAAAAAATCATAACGCAAATATAAATAAAAAACATCTAAAAAAACTAAAATGTTTCCGCCCTTATCCTCGTAAAAAAATAAATAAATAAAAATAAAAAACTGATTCCCATTCATTTGTCAAACAAACACATTAAGAATGGTATTGGATTTCAATTCCTTCAAATTCCAATTCCTATTGGAATGTTCAGATTTCCAAATCTAATTCCTTCCAATTCCAAATCCTATGCAAATTCCAATTTCAATTCAATACCATTATGTGAAACGAACACACCCTAAGAGGTTTTGTGTTTTAGGTCGAGGGGCTAATGTTGTTGTTTGGGAAGCTGAGGGACTTATTTTGACATGTTGAGAAGATGGAGTGCTAATACTATGCTGTTGTGTGACGTTTGGATTCGATTGCTAGGATATAAAACTACCTTTGATTAGCTTCAATTTATTTTTATCTTCGTCTTGATAGTTCTTGTATTCTCTTTCTCACCCTAAAAATTTGTGTCTTTGTTCGAGTGTAGATTTCATTAACCGAAGATTGATTTGCCAAGTACTTTTTATATGTTAGCGTTTATCACATTAGTGATCTGTTTAGTTAGTATTTGTTCTTTTAAGCGCTTACACAGATTGTATCATTGATTCATTTATGTTTATATGATCTCTAAAACTTGACAAGAAGTTTGGATCTTAGTTGAGCGAAAGCTAAGGTTGTCTTGAAGTCATAATAATAAACATACTAAAACTAAGTGGCGGAAGTTTAATTCTGAAACAAAGTTAGAAGAAAATTGGACTATTAGACTAAAGATGCAAGTTTAAATAAGTTAGTTTTTTAATAAATAGTTTGAATTATCTAGTAAGTTTAAATGTTTTTAAGAGTTATATTTTGTTTTGTAAGTTTGAGTTCTAGTAAGTTATCTAGTAAGTTTTGTTGGTTGTGAACCATCTGCTTGTTCTATAACAGCTTAACGAACAAAAATAAACAAAAGGCTTTCTTTTGTTCAGTTCCTATACTTTTAAAACTCAAGAATTATTTCAAGACCTTAAAAATTTTAACTTTTCTTCAAAATTTAAAGTTTAACAAACCATCTAGAAAGATTGAGAAAATTATATAAACTCCAACGCTATAATTCTTGAAATGAATGACAACAATCACCAAAACTGAAATAAAGTTCAAAATTCTATTAGAGTCTGCAAACACTGCAAAAATAATAAAAATGGTTAAGAGAAGCTTGAGCTTGGTGGTGCACCACCTACTCCGCGCCCAAAACTAGGCCTTCCACCAGCACCCTGCAAAATAAATACCATATTAACAGTGCCTAAACACCAGGGGGGTAAAATTCTAACACAGCCCATACATAATACTAAGTTAGCATATTTAAATTGAGCCCAAACTTGTTCGGATAGCTTGTATCAACCTCGTTAACCTAATTTATTTATTAAAAAGAAATTAATGTGTTTTTACATTATACATAAAAACAGTAATCTAAATGACTTCAAAAACATTTGTACACTATTTTTAATAGAAATCTGCCAAAAACACTATTAGGGTTAGGGGTGCATAACATCCTAACCAAGCACTAACAATACTCAAGCTCCGGTAGCTCGAGCTCCACTAAATTCCATCCTATGTGCTTGAGCTCAAGCTCGAGCTTGGCTCGTATACGGATAATGGGACTCGAGCATAGTTATCAATTGCGCTAGGCGCACAAGCCTCACCTGGAGCCTGGGCGCAAAGCGCAAAAAAAGGGAGGGCCTAAGGAAAAAAAAGCGCAATAAAATAAAAAACTAAAATATATTTCGTATATGAAAAATAATACTATTCTTTTGCTCGGTGTTTATCTTCTCATGTTCTTGGCAAAGACGATGCCAAAGCACTCGCCTAGGAACTAGAAGCGCATTTATTGAGCCTTGCCTGAAAAATGGGTCTAGGCGTAAGAAGCGAGGGCTTTTTATAACTATGGACTTGAGGACGGCTAATTTGAGAAAAAACTTAAGCTAGGCCAAAGCTTGGCTCAAGCTCAGCTAAATGTTAGTTATTATGAAGAAGCCCAATAAAAGTAAGTTCAAAGTTATAAATACACAAAGCTCAGCAAGGCTCCACTCGTTTCAAGCTTTTTACCAATTCAGTCTCTAGTAGCTCGTTTGCACCCCTAAATAAGGTTAAAAATTTGGTGACAGTAAATGCTTTCCCAAAACCTAACTAAAATCCTCAATATCTTCCTACATTGCCATCAATAGAAGTTTAAAGGCTCCTAATTTATGACACACTCATAGAGAAAAACATTACCCTGTTAAAAGCAGGCTGATAATGCGCCGGAGCTCCGCCCTTCTCACCGCCAAATTCACCGGGAGGCCCTCTAGGTCCACCACGATATCCATCTCTATCACCAAACCTAGGTCTATCTCCTTCAAATCTTGGCGGTCCACCAGATACACAAAACACACATCAATTAAACCACAAATTAATTAAAGCTGGGCAAAGAAACCGAAACCAAACCATATCATTAACCAGAAACAACTGAACAAAATTATGAATAAGTCGGTTTAATCATATAACCAAACAGAAAAAAATAAACAACAAACCAGTTAAATTGGTTTAATCAGATAACCAAATAAACCTGTTGAACTGATCGGATAACCGAACCAACTAATAGGACTTTGAGTGTCATTACCGAGGGCGGTCAGCAACGGGGCGTCCGAGAGGCTTAGCGGACTTCTTAAGAGTAGCGGGCACAATGTCAGAAGGAAGATTCAAGTAAGTCCTGAGGAACTCAATCCCGTCATTGGTAAGGTACCAATAATAATGCATCCAAGAAACGTCTCTTTAACATACTCCTTTGACTTGAAGCTCTGCATCAGCTTAATCACCTGCAAATTCGGAACATCGATTTCCGGATGCTTTGCCAGGTTGTAATCCTTCTTAGCAAAACAAACTCCCTCTGTATGTCATAATAATCAGGCAGGGTAAATGAAGAAATATGGGTGGTTTGGATTTTACTAACCTTGAAATAGGTACTTGGAAATGGCCTTGCGGTTCTTGTCAGGGATAATCTGAAAATTGGCAATGAGAATGATTATTATATTATATTATATGATAGATCAACTGAGAATGGTGAGAGTGTTTACCATGGCTGCTGCTGAAGACCAGATGATACGAGATGAAGGAAGGAAGGAAGGAAGGAAGGAAGTTTACAATTTGCAAGTGAGAAATACAAACCCTAAAATTGGTTGAATAACACGTAAGGTTTGGGTTGAGAAAAGAGAGAGCCCATTGGAGCCCATTCTCTTTGTAAGTAAATGGGCTTTTAGGCTTCTCTTGTTGGCTATTTTGGGCCTGATTGATAGCTAGATGTTTACTATCTAAAATGGAGTGACACATTTTGTCTTAGAGGTGCACACAGTAACCGGTTACTAATCGGTCTGTACCCGAAAAACTAACCGGTTAGTAACCGGTCTAGTACAAACCGGTTTTTAACTAGTTCTAATTGTCGGGTTAGAAACTGGTTAGTGTTTTTCATTTAAGAACCGATTAGTAACAGATTTTTTTTAAAACCGGTTAATGCCGTTAACAAAATTGCAGCAGCATGCTGGACATGTTTTGTGACCGTTCCCAACGGCTTAGAGACCGTTTTATGAGTGGTTGGACCAATTTTAACCCTCCTTACTAGTATAAATAGGTATTGGGTGTGTTGGATTGATTACACCACTTCCCGAGCTCTAAAAACAAGCAAAAACCGCAAAAACTGAACTCAAAAACCGCTTCAAAAACCTCAAAAAAATGGCAACACTCGAACAACTTGGTGGTTTAACCGTCATGAAGATTGTCCCAACAAACCAAGACAAAACCCTTCGGGCTAGTTTCGACAAGTGTGAAATGTCGAATGGGTCATTTAAGGCTTGGTGCAAAAAATGTGGACAATTTTACGCACCCGAATCGAACTCCACTTTAAGACTTTACCTATCAAAACATTATCAAGTCGTGAAAAACAATCCGGCCTCGGATCAAGCGCATCTTTCAACCGATAGAGCCAACATTTGGGTTTTCAACCTCGACAACGTTCGTGATAGGATGGCAAAGTTTGTCATTCAAGAAGGCTTGCCTTTTGATCATTTTGACAACCCGCGCTTGACAAAAATGATTCAAGAAACGCTCCAACCCCAGTATCAACATGTAAGCCGCACTACCTTAAGACACGATTGTTTAAAAATGTGGAAAAAAGCTAAAAAAGAATAAATTTTGGGTTTCGGAAACTTAAAAATCGGTGTTAACTTAACTACCGACGTTTGGTCGGCTCCGCACGGTACCGTTTTCATATCTTTGCGTTACCGCGCATTGGGTAAATCCCGACACCTGGCAAATGATGAAGCGTACGATCGCGTTTAAGTTATTTAGTTTTTTAGATGCTGTTTTACAAACATATAAATTACAAGACAAGCTTCTTTCCATATCTTTTGATAGCGCGTCAAATAATACCGCCGCGGTTGAAAAACTAAAACTAAAATACCAACCGATTTGTGATGGTGTTTTTTTTCATACTCGATGTGTTGCACATATCATTAACTTGGTTGTGCAAGACAGTTTAAAAGTTAAGCAAATAAAAAGGTTAACTGAGCGCTTTAGAATAATGTTAACCGAAACTTTTAGAACTAGTAAGCAAAGATATACAAGATACTTGCAATTGTGTATCGAAACGGATTCCATCACTTTAGGTCCGTATTTCGACATACCTACTAGGTGGAATTCGACTTGGTTAATGCTTGATAGCGGGTTAAGACAAAGACCGACTTTGGAATTATTTCATGACAATCTTGCTAAGAAACGAAAAGTTAAGGGATTTTCGTCGAAGGGTTGGGAAACGATTACAAAGTTAAGCAAGTTGCTTAAAGTTTTTAAATGCAACCACTTATTTGTCGGGATTTTATTGCCCGATGAGTTCGTTGGTTCTTCATCAAATTTGGTTAGTTTGTGTCAAAATAAATGATTTTGAGTACGCCGATCCAATGTACTATTATATGATAGCTTCGATGAAACTAAAATTGAGAAAATATTTTGAAGAATTGCCGGCGGATTTTACTTGTGCCGCCGCGTTGAACCCGACTTTAACCGTTACCCGGGGTTGAAACTTTAATCGAAAAAATTGTTTGGCCTTTGGATTTGCATTTAGATGACTATAATTATTCATCAAAACAAGTGAGAAAAATTAATACTTATGTATGCTCTTAAATATGGTTTGACACCGAACGTTTGATAATCAATGGGTTTTGGAGAAAGCTCGTAATCAAGTAACCCAAACATAAGTTTGTTTAATGATATAAGAAACAATAAAAATAAAAAAGCTCATGGTAGCACACCAAATAGCGAGCTAAGCCGGTATGGTGCAACCGATTTTATGTTCACGGCAAATGATTTTGAAAACTTTGATATTTTGGGTTGGTGGAAGAAAATGGAACCTCAATTTCCCGTGCTTGCCGCCATGGCCCATGATTTACTAACCGTACAAGCTTCTACGGTAGCTTCGGAAAGTGCTTTTTCTTTGAGTGGTAGGATTTTATTGATACGAAGGACGAGGCTAACATCGGAATCGCTGGAAATGTGCATTTGCTTAAAAGACCACTTGAATGCGGCGGACCGTATCCAGCATGTATATAATCTTGAAGGAGAGCTCGATGTTGAAGGAAAACTACATGAAGAAGTAGCAATGGGTGCTGCACAACCACTAACCGAGGAAGAACAAATGTATGATGACTCGGTGCGATCGAGTAATCCCGAACCGGATCGCAAAGACCCGTTTAATGTATACGACATGGATAACGAAGATTAAAATCATTAAACGATGTAGCCGAAGCCTGAGGAAGAATAAAACAATAAACAGAGAGAATAAACGAACGAATTCAACGTCACGAAGATTATAAACGTTTATTTTCAAGTTCAATATGTATTATTTTGAAGCAATGGTTATAAAAATGTTGAAAACGTGTAAAAATCAATCAAAAAACAAGTGTTATTAGTTTTTTTAATTTTCTCTGATTTTTACAGCTTTTTTTTTATTTTTCCAGATTTTTCCTTATTTTTTCCCGTTTTTTCAAAAAAACTAGTTTTTTAAACCGGTTATCGGTTAACCAATTAGGGTATTAACCGAACCAGGTTAGACCGGTTAGGGTATTTCTGGTGAATAACCGGGTATTACCCGACCTGATTAACCGGTCTAACCGGTTATTTCCCGCCATTTGAAAAACTAGTAAGGAAAAAAACCGGTTTTCGGTTAACGAGAATGTGCACCTCTATATAGGCTGGTAGCTAGAGGTACACAACGATCCCGGTTAAACGGTTTCTACTCGATAATCTAAGCGGTCTAGTACTAACCGGTTTATACCTGGTCCTATCCACCGGCTAAAAACCAGTTGTTCATTTTCTCACCAGAACCGATTAATTCCGTTGTAGAATATAACCAGTATAATCAGACTTTTTAACAATCTTATGACCGTTTTCTTGTCTTTTGACCCATTTTAACCCCATCTATTAGTATAAATAGGTATTGGATGTTTTGGGTGGATTACATCATTTCTCGAGCTCTCAAAAACGAAAAAGAAAAAAAACGCAAAAACTGCAAAACCGAACTCAAAAACCCCTTCCAAAACAAACAAAATAATAATTCAACACTTGAACAACTTGGTGGTTTAACCATCAAGAAGATTGTCTCAACAAACCAAGACAAAATCTTTGGGCTAATTTCGACAAGGGCGAAATGTCAAACGGGTCATTTAAGGCTCGATTAAAAAAATGTGGAAAGTTTTACACACCCGATTCGAACTCCACTTTAAGGCTTCAACTTGCAAAACATTGTCAAGCTGTAACGACCAATTCGGCCCCAGATCAAGCGCAATTTTCAACCTATGGAGCCGACATTTGGGTTTAACCTCAACAACGTTCATGATAGGAAGGCAAAATTTTTCTTTCAAGAAGGCTTGCCATGTCACACCTGAAAATCGCTAATTTAAAGAGCGAAAGACTTAATTTCTTGTTTTGGGTGGTGACAGATGTTGCTAACCAATCATATTCAAAACTTATAAACAAAAGTTAGACTTTTATTAAAATTGTAGTTTTTACAAATGTTTACACATTATTCAACAACAGTTCAACATCTTAACCATTCAAACACATCCATTTTTCCCAACTTTCTTCACGAAGCTTCCAGTTGTCATTTACCTGAAAGGCATATTAAAAACGTTTATCAACACAAAGGTTGGTGAGTTCTCAAATATTAAAACCATATTTTGAAACCAATTGTCACAAAATATAAAATCCTCTTCGTTTATTTACGAAGGTAATCCAAAACTCAAATTTTATCCAAATTTCATATTTTATTATAATAACAAGTATATTAGTCATAAGTTTTCAAGAAATATGACACAAGCAAAGAATTTAATCCATAACCGATACATACCAAGCTCAAAATGTTTACCCCCAATATTTAACTAGCGCTACTGGTCGGAGCAGGCCGTTGCCCCGATAGATCTATCAATATTTCTACGTCCTAAACTACGGTTAAATGTTAATAACGACCGGGCGGTTGTTTCCTCACATTTGCGTTCATGCTATTGTTTAGGTGGTTGTTTCGTCACCTAAGTATTTCACGTCAATCTAATTTAACCCATTACATTTAATTTTTTTGTAAAATAAAATGTCATTTTAGTAACATGCCTTCCCCCAAAAAAAATAGTTATAAAACATTAAAAATGGGGATTTGTGAGAAACTCACAGTTTGTAGCTTGTTAAGAGATTGTCCAATAGGGCTCATGTCCTATATAATGCTTGTTAAGAGATTGTCCAATAGGGCTCATGTCCTATAATTATATATAGTATATTTTCATGAAATATATACTTTAAGTTGTTTAGAATATTTCGGGTTTACAATAACCCGCTGGTAACTTATCAAGGCTACATCTATGTTATCACACAAGCATACAATCATATAAAACTCCTATTTTATACTTCTATTTACTTAACAATTAAAAGATAAATAAACAAGTAACATCAATTAATATTTATCCTATTTAACATATAACTATCAATTATATTTTAATATTATTTGTTTATATAAAAATATAGTTTTGGTTGCTGAAATATTTTAAAATAAAGTTTTATTCTTGTTGTGATTATAGTATCGTTTTTGTCAATTTTGGTCGGTTTTGCCGGTTTCGCGTTTAACGGCGAATCGGTTAACTTTTTGTGTGAAACATTATATTTTAAATTTTTGAAAACACTTTTTATATAAAAAATAATTAACTTTTATAATTTCTTTTATAAAATACTTTATTTTTTATTTTAGCTATTTTTTTTAAAATATCAAATTTTAACGTTTTCGTGTCGGTTTTCGCGACCCGAACCGTCTAGGATCAGTTTTTCTATCTTGTCGTTTTTTTTGTACATTAACCTATGTTATATACAAGTATTTTATGACTTTAGGGACTGCTTTAAAATAGTCCTTAAATGTCGTGTCGGCTCACGTTTAAAAGTAGATTTTTCGACTGTTAAAGTTACCGACAAGCAACTAAGTCAAACCAAATATCCTAAGCACTTTTGTACATCAACTTAAGTGTTTCAAACTCACAATTTTTCAGAATTTCCATATTCAAATGGTTATCACAAATTACAAATTTTAAGCAAGTTTCAAGTAAACAATTTATGTTCTACTCTAGCATGTGAAACAATCATAATCCAATGACAATCTTAGCAATCATCATATATCATCAAATACTTTTAGAATCTGATTTTTATTCTTCCTTAACAAGTAATGATCATTCATATAAGATGCCAAACTATAACTTTTAATACACTTCATGTTCTTATGCAATGTTTGTGACTAGTAACCAACTTTTTAGCATATAACCTAATCATGAGTAAATGATTCTTATATGACCAAGCAGCATGAAGTTCTTTATATTCAATTCATCATGTATGTATGTGCGTTCAAATATTATGACATTATTTCATCAACTAGAGATTTTTCCATGTGTGTAAAAAAAAGTTTCTATCTATAGTAAGTATCAATTATATGTATTTTCACAAAAAATCATCAAATACTAACGTGGTGTCCCCTATTATAATCATAATCACCTTCACAATATCTCAAGTTCATGTATGTTAAACAATCGTGTCAAAATTAAAATCAACTATGCACTTAGCAAAAAGTTTTCTTTATTAATAATAATCAACAAGTTTTTACATTAGTCTAACTTAGACATATTTCAACTATCAAATTATGTATTCTAACAAAATCTTATCATCAATTTCTTCAAGAATCATGTGTAATACTACCAAATTCTAACTTTTTAACTAAACACCAAAATATCAAATTTCATCTCTTGATTATTATAAAGTTCATATTTCAATCATACCAATCAATAAACTCCACTAATATTATCTAGTTAAAAACTTATTTAGAAACCCACTTTATAAATATCTAGTTTATTAAATATTTGTTATCAAATCAACAAATCAAGATCATTCTTTCTCAAACCAACAACAATAGTACAACTAAATTCATGTATGTACACATCCATGTGGGGTTTTGGTCCCCACGTCCATACATACAAACAAACTCACTCTTACACACACTTGCACACACTTTTCCTTTTCATCTTACAAATTTCTCTAACCATTGTGTATAATACTTAGACATAACTAAAAATCAACATACCAAATTCATGGATTGTGATTTTTACCTTGGATATTTGGGTGAAATTTTAAGAGATGACAAACCTCATAACAATGGCTTGATCTTCTTGATTTCTATAGCTTCCTAATCCACATGCAACCAACTTAAACCTTCATTCTAACTTAATCTTTCATGGTGTATGTGTGTGTTATAAATGGATTTTAGATGATAAGTGGTGGTGGTGGTGGGTGCCGTGATTTATAAGGAGAAGGAAAGAGAAGTAGGTTGATGAGTTGGTTTAATAGGTTTGAGAGGTAGAAGATTTGGGGAGTTATAGGGTGATTTGTTTAAAATTACATGCATACATCACATTACTAGACTTATGATTTGGCTAATATCAAAACAATGGGTGGTATGGAGGATGGTGGGTGACGGTTTGGTGGAAGTGGGAGGAGTTGGTTAATTTTAGTGGATTTTAAACAAAGTTTTAACTTTTCCGGTTTAGGTTTTGCTAATTTTAACTAACCAAACGAACTCCGTTTCTAATAATTTTTATCAGGTTTTATCTGATATTGGAATCCTGACAATATGGACTAAAGAAATTGAAATTTGGTGGCAGTTGAGTTGAGGCTTGTCCGGTGTCCGACACCGGCTCTTGAACCACAAACTTTCTAAATTTTTTGAAATGAAACTTCTAAAAATAAGTTTATCACTTATTACTAATGTTTCTATTATAATTATAATGTTTCGAGTCATCCCAGACACGTTTGGACATTTAACATTATATAAATCGTTACCATTGTGCGTAGTGTTCGCTGCATGACAAACTTGAACTTTTTCGAACTCAATAACATAAAGTATATATATTTTGGAGTTTTTTTTAACAAAAATATCATTATTTTATTCTTATAATATTTTATTACATAAAAACAGATTGCATTAGCATCGAGTTAGGCTAATTTTTTTTACTGGGTGTCACATACTTCCCTCCGTTTAGAAATTTCGTCCCGAAATTTATGAGGTGGTACTAGTGTCGGATTCTATGGGAAAGAGGTGAGGGTATTTTCGTTTCATTTGGTCCTGACGTTTCCAAGTGAATTCTGTACCAAGTCACGAATTCCATCTAACTTTGACTAACTTGATCCGGTTGCGTCAAGGCTTATGGATCTTCCAATCCATGACTTCAGCAGGCTCCTCAATGAATCTATGCTTATCGTCTACATGGATGTCTTCAATAGGAACGATTAAGGATTCGTCAGATAAGCACTTCTTCAAATTAGACACGTCGAACACCTTGTGTACTCCGCTAAGTTCACGGGGCAACTTGAGCCTATAGGCTACCGAGTAGGGATGAGCAAAAATCGGTATGGTACTGATTGGTACCAGTACCAAGGTTTTGAGTTTTCAGGACCAGTACGGTACGATACGATACCGGTATTTCCCGAATTTTACCTTAAATACTGGTACCGAACCGAACATTTCAGTACTGGTACCAAAAATTTGCGATTTTCAGGATCGGGATTATTGGTATCGGTACCGGTCGGTACCGAGCTCATCCCTACTACCGAGCCAACTTGTTCAACGATTTCGAAATGGTCTGACATATCGAGGGCTCAACTTACCCTATTTGCCAAATCTGACTATTCCTTTCTAGTGTGAGACTTTTAGAAGAATTCGGTCTCCCTCTTGGAATTCCAGCAGTCTTCTGCTATTATCGGCATAACTCTTTTGCCAATCTGCAGATGCCTTTGACCTTTCTTTAATTTGAAATACCCTATCGGTGGTTTCCTGAACAATTTCTGGTCAAGTCGGTTATTTTTCTCTAACTTCAGTCCAGTAGAGTGGTGATCGACATTTTCTTCCGTACAAAGCTTCAAATGGTGCAGCTTTAATACTGGAATGATAGCTTTTATTGTGTAAGTCCCGTGATGAATCTTTCAATGTGATGTTAATATGCTTAACAGTTAGGCGGAAACTAACCACTAAGTTGATTATGTGAAAACAATCAAGAACACACCAAACACAATAAAGAAGCTTCAAAACACATGTATATTATACGTCGGGTGCTTAAGCCCTTAACAACTTACACGGGTGGAATAGCAATAATGAACGAACCCCTAATATCGTTAACATATGTTCTATATATATCCTACCAACTAGGCCCAAAACAATCTAAAAGCCCACCGAGATCAACTGATCCTGGTTTACAAACATAAGCCTAATTAAGTCCATTACTACAAAGCATAAACCATAAACTATGTTCCAACAATCTCCCCTTGGTTTATTGCTTTATTCATGCTCAAGGATATCTGCATCCGCTGCATTTCGAGCACCTGCCCACAGACCTTCACGAATAATCGCTCCTACCATACCAGTATATTCCTTAGCAGCTGGTTCATAAAGTGGCTCAGCAGTTATCTGAACTTTGCTAAGAGTCTTGAGATCCTTCTCACTGAACTTCAGTAAATCCTTAGGATCAACGAGACGATACTGACTCTTGTTCAATCTGATAATGACAGTAGCCGTCACACCATCATAAGTCCAAAACTTCATGTCATCAAGAGCTCCTTCAGGAAACCTCTTGGTGATTGGAATTGATTTTACTTTGTCCGTCGGTGGCCACATAACATTTACCAGGGTCTTATTAGTACGAGGGTCATGAACACCCTTGGCCTTCTTAAGGAAAGATCCGGCAATAGTCAAATCTGGAAAACCACGTTCCACTTGAGAAATCAAATCAATATCAATCAATCAATCATGCCCAGTAAAATCCCACCGACAGCAAAGCTATAAGTAGGGTCTGGGGAGGGTGGGATGTAGGCACACCGTACCTCTATCCAAAGGAATAAAGAGGTGGCTTCCAGAGAGACCCTCGGCTCTAAGTACATGTGTATGAAGCAAAATAAAGGAAATCAAAGTTTAACAGTTATATAAAAACTACTACTAATTATAATAATATTAATAATAAGATCACAGTTTAACAGCTATATAAAAGCTAATAATAATTATAATAATAATAATATATGTAAGGGAAATACCATTATGGTATGTGACGTAAATAAGTTAAGTCTAAGCCCTAAGGTATTCAATTCTCTCTAAAAATCCTTAACTTTAATTCTACTTCTCCACGAATTCCTATCCTCAACCATGTCCTCGGAGAGGTTTAGGTCTATTAAATCATGCCTAATCCTCGCATCCACTTGAGAAATCAAAAAGCTATGAAAATTGTTCGCCTTTAGTTCATTGTTTGGAACGAAGCATGGGATAAATCAATCAAATCCACCTTCATCCAAGATCCAAAACTTTTCATTTTATCATAGTACTCGGTGTTTCCGGACTTCCGTTTAACCCACCACATCCGTATATCCACATCATAACCCCATGAAAGAACTCTAGACTGACCACCATATTTATCTGAGAATCCCTTTTGTAAGTTCACAACAAATTTTTCAGGATGATCAGATGACACCACATGCTGATTTGAATTCTTCCTAATCATCATCTTCTTCATTAATCTTTCCTTTTGTTCATCTGTCTTTGGTGGATCAGACAAGTATTTCTCCATACCAGTAGAAGTGTCAATGTCTGAAGCTGGGCGCTTATCATGTTCAACATCTGCCGAGCTTCTAAATTCTTCTCCAAATTTCTGAATCAGCTTTTGCTAGAGATCTAGATACATCACAGTAAGGCCACCCATGTTAGCTTGAAGCTCTAGAATCTTTGAATCTTTATCAATGTGGCTCTCTTCAAGTTCTTTAATGCGAATGTCTTTTACAGCCGAGTCTTGTTCAAGTTCGAATACTCTATGCTGTAGGGCATGAACGTCAACCGGATCAGCTTCTAGAAAAACACCCTTACCCCTATCTTGTAGAAACTTGTCTTGCATGGCCAGAATATGTGTCACTTTATCAGCTGCACTTGAGTTTCCTTCACTAATCGGATTAGATGATCCTGATGGTCCAGTGTGGGGATAGACATCAGTTTCAAAATCAAACATACCAGTAATGTCTTCCATGATTGGTTCTTGAGCGGTTGGATCATGAGCAACATGAGCTTCAACACTCTCGGGCTCAGTGATGATTGGAGGTATAATTGAAGTTACTTCAGCAGCCAACATGCCAGGTCTCAGATCTTTCTTTCTCTATTTTCGTGGAATGAGATCGGCAGCCGGCTCTACTTTAGCGTCATCTTCCTCTTGTGTTACAGTGACTGACTGAGGAGGTTTCAATGCAGTCGACTGAAGTTGTTTCTTGAATGCTTCAAACTCTTTGAGTTGTTCAGCAGTAGGTACAGATTGTTGTGACAGAGAGGTATCAATATCATCATCATCATCGGATAACACCTAAAAGGTCGTAACATGCCTTTGAACAGGAACCAAATGTTCCTCAGCAATAGCAGCACCAAAGTTTCCCGGATTCTCCTCAATTTCAGCAAACCTTCCAAATTTTACCAACGGGATGAATTCCTTGATAAACTACCTTTGTTTCTTTCCTTGACTGTTTCATCAACCCAAAGGTTGTTGGTCCCAATGCCTTCATATCAATTGTTTCCACAGATTTAACCAGATCAGGGAAATGGGAGTCAAATATCATTTGTAGAAACCTCGGGTACATCAGGAACATCTCTTTCTTCTTTCCTTGAAGATTGCTCATCATTTCATCAAAAACAAACTTGGAATAATTGTAATCCTAATCCATGATCAGAGCAGTAACAGCTGGCATCTGAGTGAGACTTATCTCATCGGTACCTCCCTTACGTCCCGAGACACATGAAAAGAAGGTGTGAATCAGAAATCTCCAATACGGATGAAAAAGCTTCTTGATGGCAGGTGGGTAATTTCCTTCATAGTTCATTCTTCTGACAATCACTGCCACATCATCAACCGGGAACTTAGTGGGATAGTGAGGTTGATCTCCGAATAACAGTACCTCGCGGATAATGGACCAGGATTTTCCCGCAACGCATGAGAAATTCTGCAAGTGTTCAATCCAACAATCATGGACTTGAATTCTTTGTGGTTCATTGGAGGATCAGTTAAGCATCCAACGACATTGTGAGAGTCATACCACTTCAAAGGTGCTTGATCAGCCATAACTGCAACAAATGAGTCAAATTAGTGATTCATAGAGTAAACCAGATGTAGCGTGTGGGTAGAACACATTAGCAGGCATTTTCAGTCCATAAAATGATATTTCGGTGTTGTGTTTTCGGTCCACAATCTTTTTTGGAACCACCGAGAACAACAACTTCTCGGGCGGGACCGAACAGGTTCTCTGTTAGGGTTTGACCGAAGACACAATTGTGAAAAAAAAAGATTTCTAGTTTGATTAGGGAATTTGGTCAACCATCACCGAAAACCCTTGAATTCACCATCTTTATCTTCACAGACATGTCAATCACTGTTGAAGAACAACCTGTAACTTCATAAAAACTCACAACACCATTAATGATTCCTATTCGTTCAATGCGAACGTCTAAACGAGCATCGTCACCCACTTTAACCAATTCGAGATAACCCCAATGTCCTCGCAACATTAATTAAGAAAATCGATTTAGTTAGGGTTAATTACCTTTGATGTTTGACGAAAACGATATATGAAAGATGATTAAGTAAGTTGAATTTCGATATTTGAAAGAAAGAGGGTTAAGAGATTTGTAGATTTAAAAAATATCTTAGTAATAACCAGAACCCGCCTCTTAATCTTCTGATATATAATTTTCTAGGCTGGGTGTCCAGATGGGCCAAGAGGGAGTACTTTGGGCTAATAAAACCAGGCCGAGAACCAAGACACCAGTTGGGCCCTAGAACTGGCCCACTAATCCAGTCCAGCAGTTGTTAAAGTATCATGGTTAAACAACATCTTGAGTCATTTGAAAAAAAATTGATTTCTTAAAGACATTTGTTTCGATACGAGTACACATGAGGCCACACCAAAAAGAATAAAATAAAATAAAGCAAAAAAAATTTACATGTCTAGCAGATTTATCAAATATTGGGATCAAATTTCAGCAGTCTAAAAACAACCAGCTTCATTTTAAGAAAATATCCGAACATGAAATCATATTGATTAAGGTACTTTCATAATGATCCATTTTCAGTTTTATTATGACATAGTGATAAGGTTGAAGGCAGGTAATAAAAACTTAACATGACTTTCATTGCGCCAGTGATATGCTTAGGTTCAATTAGGCATAAAGCTTATATGGACATCACTTATGGACCTATGCTGCCCCCTATCTCTTCTCAAAGCTTATTTGGCTTTCCCCAGATCACCCCAATTTGACTCCAACCCCCTACTGCTTGATCAAAAGAATTTTCTTTATGCAAAAACAATTTTAAGCTTTAAGGTTGAACGTTGGACTTACATGCCATCCGGACTTACAAGCCTTACATTCAGGTTGTTTAGGACTTACTTGTATGCCCCACCCCTGTAGTTCCCTGGTGCCCCCTTTAAGCTTAAAAAATATAATTTATAACAATTTTCACATATCTATAAAAATTTATTTATTTATTTTTAAATTTGGCGATCAAGACACTAACGGGCTCGTGTATGATTGGGTAATTACTTTTCTGCCTATCATTTGAAGAGATGTATATAGGGACATACAAATATCAAGACACTAACGGGCTCGTATATGACTGGGTAATTATATCACTCCAAACTTTTACTTATCATGGAAAGCTACCATACACATCAATGACTAATCAGGAGCCTTTTTAGCTTAATAACTTCACACGTTAGGCACACCTAATCTATTTATTTATCATTTCTCAAAGGTTGGATCAATTTTCATTAGAAAATACTTTAAGCTTCTATTAAGCTTTAGCTGAATAATAATATCACTTCCCAGATGATAATTTCGAAGACAATTTTAAATTCAGTCACCCCAGTCACCTTCAGATTTTAGGTGAATGGCAATCCCATGTGTCTACAGGTAGACAATAGGACCAAACACATACGAGTATATGTCCCTCAAACCTAGGTGACCGACATAATTTTCAGTGAAAGAGTCAAAAAAATTTTTATGTTCAGTCGCCCCGGTCACTTTTAGTTCTAAGGTTAATGGCTATCCTGTGAATCAAGAGTTGATAACGGCACCAAACATATGAGATATGTCCGTTGAACTGAGTAACCGACGTTATTTTAAGCAACAGAACAAAGCATTTTTTTAATAATGCACACACACTCTTTTTGTCCTTTTCTTTTTCTCCCCCTAAATTTGTACATTAATTAAAGAAATATGAAAATATTTATGTACAAATTTAACCTCAGAAGTACTCAGTCTTCAAAACGTAACATCTTAAGAAACCCTACAAGCACATTGAATCTGGCTGTCTTGACCGGTTTCGTAAATAGGTCCGCCACATTATTATCAGTGTGGACCTGTTCAAGATGAATTAACTTCCGGTCGTAACAGTCACGAATAAAATGAATTTTTATATCGATGTGCTTGGTTTTAGAATGTTGGACCGGGTTTTTAACAATGGCTATCGCAGCATCATTATCACAGAAAATAGGAGTATTAAGAAAATGATTCAGTGTAGAGTTCTTGAACTCCGTGCCATTGTCACAACGAATCCATTTGAGCTTCAAGTTCAACTGATTTTCCATGAGCACCACAAACTTCCTGATCAATTCAGCTGTCTCACTCTTATTTGATAAGAAAAATACCCAAGTGAAACGAGAGTAGTCGTCGGTGATAACCAGATAGTGATTACTTAGAGAGAGACTCAGGACATGAACTGGACCGATTCAGCTGTCTCACTCTTATTAAAATTCATTTTATTCGTGACTGTTACGACCCATGAGCACCACAAACTTCTTGATCAATTCAGCTGTCTCACTCTTATTTGATAAGAAAAATACCCAAGTGAAACAAGAGTAGTCGTCGGTGATGACCAGACAATGATTACTTTGAGATAGACTTAGGACATGAACTGGACCGAACAGGTCCATGTGAAGTAACTGAAAGACACTGGAAATGGTATTTATCATCTTTGGCTTGTGTGATTTTCATGATGCTTGCTCAACGCACAAGCCACACACTTCTCAATCATCAAGAAATCTTTAATTGGCAAGCCTCGCACAATGTTGTTCTTGGCAAGACGATTCAGGTTTTTGATGTTGGCATGACCGCAACGATGATGCCACAGCATGGCATTATGTTCAGACACTTTAGAGAACAAGCAAGTAACTTCATCAGGAACATTCTTTTTCATGTCAATCAGGTAGGCATTATCTTTTCTTTGAGATCCGACCAGTACCCACTCCTCTGGTATGACAATACCAGGTTTCAGAATCAAGCATTCTTTGTTGGTGAAGTATGTAGAAAAACCCTTATCACAGATTTGTGACACGCTAAGCAGACTATGCTTTAGTTCTGGAACATAGTTAACATTTTCAAACTTCAAAACTCCATTACTCATGGTACCCTTTTGGGTAATCTTCCCTTTCTCTCCTCCCGCAAAAGAAACATATCCGCCGTTAAATATTTGAATGTCACTCAGCTGAGATATGTCTCCCGTCATGTGCCTGGAACAGCCACTATCAACAAACCATGGTCTGATAATATTCCTCCATAGCTGTTCCTGCACATTGTGCGAGATTAATTAGTTTGGGGTACCCAGTCCATTGTAGTCCTGGGTAAGCCTGACTTGGTTAACCGTGTTACAGGTTGCCATGACATATCCTCATTATTATTAAAGACCAAATTCGAAGATGTTGAGGAATTTGTTACCGGAGACTTGGGCAACCACTTGTAATTTGGTTTTAAAACTTTGTGATTTACACAAGTGATTGACTCATTCTCTGGTATGCGGATAGGAGACATGTTTGACTTTACCCTGGTAAGCGTTCTTGGTTCAGAGGCGCACTTTGGTCTTGGAACCGAGACTTGGTCTGATGATAACTTGACCTGTCCACCTTATTTTTCTTCCGGTCACCGTCAGAGGGCTTTGCCTTGTAATACCTCATGTTATTTGAGTTAAAGCTTGTGGAGGTATTCCGAGGCATAGTCCTTTGATGGCGTTTGTAGTATGGAACATAGGGAAGTGTAGAGAAATTTCTTGCAATGTGACCGGGAATGCCACAGTTGAAACAAGTTTGCCTTTTAATGTAAAAATCATTGTGGCCGATTCCCGGTCTTGCTCTCTTGTGTGAGCTTGTTTTTCCATCTCTGGACTTATCATTTGAAACTTCAAAGTTAACGTTGCATGAACTCCTTTCTTTCACAAAATTAGGTGACAAATGTTTATTTTGGTTTTTGAGTTCATCAGTTTTATTAATAGACAGATCACTGCCTCTTGAAGTTTTAGAAAAAGTAACCAAACGATTGTCTTTGCTCTTAAAAACAGAGCCCACACACATATTAGTAGCATTGTTATTTAAAATAGACAAAACAGGCAAATTTAAGGAAACAGTAGACTCAACAGGTGATTCATCATCTTCCTCAGTCCAGTCCTCAATTATTACTTCATCTGCACACAAGCTAGACACATTAGAATCGTTCACCCTTGAGGTTGATTTAGTTGCCGAGTCTGTATCAACCTTACCCTTGTCAGTTGCAGTTAACTTACCATACTGCAAACATTTTTCTTTTTCTTCATCTTCCTTGGTAAGAGGAAGACTAGTGTAGTTATTGTTATAAGGAGGGGGAACCATGTTGTAACCTAGACCTACAGCTTTATTCTCTTTCTATTTTAACTGTTTCTCTATCATTGATTCCACAACACCACTAGAGACATCAATTTTTTTAAAATTGAATTCAGTATTTTCGAATTTATTTGTTAGTTTGACTATCTCCAAATTCGATGCTTCTAACTCGGCAGTTAGTTCAGCTATTTTCCTTTTAGCATCTAGATGGTGAAAACACTTTATGCTAAAATCCGATTGCAGTTTTGAAAAATCTTGTTTTTGTGCCTCTATTTTGTCATTTAAGGCCTTTTCAAGTTTCTTGAGTTTTGAGTTTTCATTTTTTACATTCTCTAATTCCCTCATTAAGTTACTATTATGTATTTTATACAAGTCTACTTTATCGATACATGATTGAGAACAAAGTACAGGACTTACCTCAATTTGATTGGTGGAGGTGAAGGCCATGAAAGCATGCTGAAGATCCCTGACCTGTTCCTCAGCTTTGTTCTCCTCTTCATCAACATCCATCTCAGCAAAGTTTGCAACTTCATTGCTCAAATTCAGTGCTGCCATTTGATCCTCCGAGGAGAAATTCTGAACCATCAAATCTCGTTCACCCGTGCTCGAACTAGCCACATTCTCTTCTCTTCCACCATTTACTGGAACCATTGCCCTCTCTCTATTTCCTTCCTTAGCCGGATTGGTGCATTAACGAGCAAAATGACCCGGCTCATGACAGTTGTAGCACCTTAGAGAACTTTTGTTGAATCCCACTTTCTGATTAGCAGGCACATTCCAGTTGTTCCTGCCAGTCCTCTTGGTGAACTTCTTGGCTCTAAAAACAACCATGGCAATCTGCCATGAAATATCCATCTCCTCCACATCATCAGGGTGTATCTGATCCAGCTCAGCAGCCACAATGGGTTGCACCTGGTCTCCAGCAAGAAATGCATTGTAGCAGTTCATAAAACTTGCCATTAGAGCTATATTTTCTTGAGTCTCTTTGGAGATAATAGGAGTTTGAATGAGTGACTAGCTGGAGGTGGCCATGGAGGCTTGCGATTTCGGTGCAGGGGTCGGTTGTGGAAAGAAAACAGGAGTTGCTGGTGTGGGTTGAGGAATGGTTTGACTTTGTGATGACCTGAATATGGAGAAGGTCTGCTGAGGCTGCTGCAATTGAGCTGACTGACTCTTGAACAGTGAGAAATTTTCTTGTGAAACTAGAGCATTGTTAGCCGGGATGCCATAACCAGCAGTATTGTACGTACTTGCATGATTGATAGCACGCTGCTTGTCGTTCATGTTACAAGCTTTAATAATCGCCATCACCTCAGAGAGAGGCAATCTAGCTAGATCCTTGGTCTTCTTAATAACGGCCACATTTAGATCCCAACTCTGTGGCAAGGAGTTAACTAGCTTGTTGTTGATCTCTGCAGATGTGAGGTTTATATTTGCAGACCTAATCTCTGTGATCAATGAGATGAACCGGTGAAGCTGTTTCTCAAGAGACTCTCCCAAGACATGGTTAAACATGTTGAATTGTTGTCTCAGGAGATCTTGTCTACTTCTCCTCATGTCCTCATTTCCTTCAAATACTTCGATGAGAGCCTCCCAGAGTGCTTTGGCAGAAGTTAGCTCCCTAAATCCCAAAGCAATTTCAGGAGAAAGAGCCATAGTCAAGGTAGCCAGGGCCTACTCATCTTGCTCAACAATGTCAAAATCAGCATCTGTATACGACAACTGGTTTTGTCTCCACTTCTTGGGAACCCTCTCTCTGATAGGTAATAACCTGAGGACCTCTAACTATGTTTCTTCACAATTTCTCATCCTTTGCTTTCATGTACTTCTCAAATCTGAATTTCCACTCAGCAAACCCTTCTGATTTCAGTAATTGTGGTACTTGAGTGGTGGTCCCCATGATGGAGTCAAGTTCTTGATGAAGAGTGGCATTTGAAGACATACTGACATCTGATTGAAATATAATATCCGTAACCAAAAACTTGATAGTGAGACCGAAAACAACAAATTTCTTTCGAGAACACAAAATGTTGACCGAGAACTGTCAACAATATCCGAAGACACACGAAGTTGTCCGAGAAAGACGAAATCAAACCGAGAAGAATAGTTCACCCCGAGAGCTTATAAATCCTCCCGAAAACCTTGAATGCAAACCGTGAACCTTGAGATCTTCCTAAGAACTAAGAATAGTTCTAGATATGGTAAATCTTGAATATTTAATAAATCCCGAGAATGATGGGATTCAAATTAAATATGAGATATACCAAAATCTACTCCAAACTAAACTTCTCACCAGTTGAAGAACAATTCTTCAAGATCCAAAAACCTTCAACACAATATACCTTCGTAAATCAACGACAGAATCCTTGATATCACCAATAACCGAGCCTAGAATAGGTCTATAGGCTCTGATACCAATTGTAAGTCCCGTGATGGATCTTTCAATATGATATCAATATGCTTAACAGTTAGGCGGAAACTAACCACTAAGTTGATTATGTGAAAACAATCAAGAACACACCAAACACAATAAAGAAGCTTCAAAACACACATACATTATACGTCGGGTGCTTAAGCCCTTAACAACTTACATGGGTGGAATAGCAATAATGAACGAACCACTAATATCGTTAACATATGTTCTATATATATCCTACCAACTAGGCCCAAAACAATCTAAAATCCCATCGAGATCAACTGATCTCGGTTTACAAATATAAGCCCAATTAAGTCTAGTACTACAAAACATAAACCATAAACTACGATCCAACAACATAAACCATAAACTACATTCCAACATATTGTAGGAAGGGTAAGTGAGTATCCCAACTTTCATCGAAATCGAGAACACATGCTCGTAACATGTCTTCTAAAGTCTGAATGTTTCTTTCACTCTGACCATCGGTCTAAGGATGACAAGCGGTACTTATATCTAAGTGAGTGCCTAGGGGTTCTTGCAGTGAGTTCCGAAATCGTGAGACAAAAAAACTGTCTCTATCAGAGATAATTGAAACTAGTACACCGTGTTTGGCTACGATTTCTTTAAGATAAAGTCTGGTTAATCTCTCCAACTTGTCTTTTTCTCTGATGGGTATAAAATGAGCATATTTCGTTATTGGGGGTTTGTGGCAATTTGGTTATGAAATCCATGGTGATATTATCCCATTTCCATTGAAGAATTTTAGGTTGTTGCGGTAATCTAGGTGGCTTTTGGTGTTCTGCTTTAACCTTGGAACACATAAGACACTTGCTGACATAAATAACCATATCTCCTTTCATATTGGGCCACCAATAAAGTTCTTGAATATCTTTATATATTTTGGTGGAGCGTGGATGAATTGAGTATCTAGACTTGTGCGCTTTGTCTAGAACAAATCTACGCAGGTTACCATATCGAGGCACCCAAACTCAATAGATCAAGTACTTTGTGTCGTCAGCTTTGGTCACAAATTCACATTCTAGACCTCGTAATTTTTCAGCTTTTATATACTGTGGCTTCAAAGCTTCCCATTGTGCATCACGAATTCGAGTTGTAAGACTCGTTTGTATCGTTAATCCTAGTGCACGTACGCATAATGGCTTTTTTCTTTCCTTCCGACTCAATGCATTGGTTACCACATTCGCTTTATGTTGTCTCATATTCGCTACATGGGTGGTAGCGAATATCACAATCATAACCATTGAGTAATTCTACCCATCTGCTTATTCTCATATTCAACTCCTTTTGATAAAAAATGTGTTAAAAAATTTATGATCTGTGAATATAGTGCATTTCTTTCCATAAAGATAATGTCTCCAGATTTTAAGGGAAAAACCAACAGCTCCTAATTCCAAGTCATGAGTTGTGTAATTCTTTTGATGCACTTTGAGCTATTGTGACGCCTAGGCTATCACCTTGTCTAGTTGCATAAGCACACATCCGAGACCTAAGCGTGAAGCATCACAATAGACTACAACTCCATCTGTTCCTTCTGGGAGGGATAAGATAGGTGCATTACACAACTTTTGCTTTAACAGCTGGAAAGCTTCTTCTTGTTTCTTGGTCCAGCCATTTTTCCTTTCTTTCTTGGTTAGTAGTGTTAGAGGCTAAGATATCTTGGAAAAGCTTTCAATAAACCTTCGGTAATACTCTGCAAGATCTAAAAATTGACACACTTCGGTAGGATACCTTAGTGTTTCCCAATCCTTAATTACCTCAATCGTTGATGGTCAACATGTATTCCTTTCTCATTTATTACATGGCCAAGAAATGGACTTCTCGAAGCCATAAATCGTATTTAGAAAAGTTCTCATAAAGTTTCTCCTTTCTCACTAACTATAAAATCATTTTCAAGTGTTGTTCATGATCTTCCTTGGTTCGTGAGTAAATGAGTATGTCATCGATTAATACTATCATGAGTGAGCTGGGTTCAGAACGTCGTGAGACAGTTTGATCCATATCTGGTGTGGGCGTTAGAGCATTGAGAGGACACGCCCTTAGGCACGACTATACATAACATAGAAATCACACTTGGAAAGGGTGGACAATTAGCTAGAGCAGCGGGTGTGTATCCAAGTAAGGCTTACAAACTCTATTCATGAGATCCATAAATACTGCAGGAGCATTGGTTAAACCAAACGGCATGACCAAGAAATCATAATGACCAAACGGTTCTGAAAGCGGTCTTGGGAATATCTTCTTCTGCAACTCTTAAATGATGATATCCAGAACGTAGATCCATATTCTAATAGTAACTGGATCCTTGCAATTGATCAAACAGATCATCAATCCTTGGTAGGGGTACTGATTCTTGATGGTCAATTTGTTCAATTCTCGATAATCTATACACATTCGGAAAGAGCTGTCTTTCTTCTTTACAGACAGAACTGGTGCTCCCAAAGGCGAGCAACTCAGTCTTATGAAACCATTATCCAGTAGTTCTTGAAGTTTATTGGATAGTTCTTGCATTTCCGTTGGTGCTAATCTTTATGGAGATCGAGCTACCAGTGCAGCATCTTGAACAAGATCAATTCTGAACTCAACCTTCATAGTTGGAGGCAATCCAGGTAACTTTTTAGGGAAAACTTCTGGATAATCTCTAACCAAAGGAATGCCTTCTAACTTTCTCTCCTTAGCTTTTGTATCAACAACATTGACGAGGAATGCCGGATAACCTTTATGTAGCATCTTGCGAGTCTTCATAAGACTGATGAATTTTTTATCAGAGTTGCTTTGATCACCTTGAATTGCTAGTGTTCCACCAGTTGGGAATGATAAAGGAACCAACTTTTTCGAGCAGACAATCTCAACATGATTTTTGGATAACCAATCCATACCTACAACGACTTTGAATCCGCCTAGTTCTACAGGTAACATGTCAATATCGAACTTATAATTTTCTAGAAGAATATTACAGCCACGAATAACTTCACCAGTTTCAATTAGTTTTCCATTGGGTAATTCGATTGAATATTTAGTTTCTAATTTACTGGTTTTTAGGCTAAGCAAGGGTTCAAATTATTTATAGACAAAACTTAAATCAGCTCCGGTATCGAAAAGGGTGAAAGCATAATGGTCGTTTTTTAAGAATGTATTAGTAACTACCGAGGAATCCTTCTGGGCCTTCCTCGCATTCGTTTCAAAAGCTTTGCCTTTCACATTCTTGAGTTTTGGGTAATCTTTCTTGTAATGCCCAACAACACCGCATTCATAGCATCCCGGGTTTCGATTATGAGCAACATTTGGTGGTGTCTTCATGTAGAAATCTTGATTTAAATGTCCATAACGGTTGAAAATGGAGCATCTCCTGCAATTACCAATATGGCTTTTCCCACAAAACCCGCATCTAGAAATTTGGTTACTCTTTCCGGCTCCTCTTGAAGTTGCAGTAAACATCCGTCCTGATCCTTGATTCGAGTTTCCCTTTGAATTCACACCAATATCTTTCTTCTCGGAACTTGATTTGGCAGGTTTCTTACTGACAGGCTTCAATATCCCTTTACGAACGCATTCATCTGTTAGTGACTTTGCCAATTCCCTAGCGGATTGAATCGTGTCAAGTTTCGAGGAAGTGATCATGCCTCAAATCTCGGGTGCTAGACCACATATATACCTCTCGATCTAGCATACTCGGGCGTGACCAGTCTTGGTACTAGCCATACTAATGCATTAAATCGGGAGGTGTAAGTTTCGATGTTGGCGCCTTCTATTGCCAAATGCAAGAAATCATACTCAATCTTTTGCAACTCATTTCTAGGGCAATACTCTTTCAGCAATAAATCTTTCAACTTGCTCCAAGTCAGGTTGTATGCTGCATCTTCTCCCATGTTTTGAATTATTGAGTTCCACCATTCTAAAGCCTCGCCTTGAAATGAACATACTCCATATTTAACTCGTTCCACCGGGGTGCAATTACTAATTTTCCTGATGGAGTCCATTTTCTCAATCCACCTAACAATCTCTAAAGGACCTTCGGCTCCAGTGAAAGGTCTGATATTACACCCTTGAAAAGTTTTGTAAGTACATTCGAGCACTGGATTCCTTGTTTACATAGTTTTCCAAATCATTACTGATTATTGAATTAACTAGTTATAGTCTCTTGGAATTTGTTAAATATTTTCATCCTTTTTCTACCTGGAGGGTTTCCAGTAGCATTTCCAGTCCCTATACCATTACCAGTACCATTCCCGGTGTTGTTACCGACACCATTACCGACACCTTGGTTAGTATTCTGCTGCTCAAGTGCTGAGTTAACATGCTGAGCGATCAGCTGGGCTAACTCTTCTTGGGAGGTAGGTAATCTAGATCCTTACCCCTGAGTAGTGGTACTTCGCCTTGTTTTAGGTGGCATGTTCTATTATTAGCATAGCATAAAAGATTACAATAATTAAGTTTAGTCATGAACACATATTTATAGAATAATAACCGCAAAATAGCCAACACATTAACATTTTAAGGTGGAAAGTTTCAAAGTACCAAAACATACAACCAAAGGTAGGTGTGCTACATACTAACACCTAAAATGTCACATTTTCCAACCAAAAATGCTAGTACTAGGCTTATAATGCCTACATACATACATCCCAAAAGAAACAAACAAACAACTAACATCAGATCAAGGACAGATAATAGAAGATCCAGTGAATGTCTGCCTCCATCTGGTTCAACCGATTCGCTGAGTAGATCACCCCATGTGACATTTGGTCTAAAAACCAAGTCCCGGTAATTTCTCTATTTTTATTGGCCTGCACCCGAGCCCGTAAGCTCTTTGGAGCACCAGTAAGATGGGCTATCTTCTACACTAGCAAAGTTAGTTCATCTTCATGTGGAAGCAGTGGGGCCACTGGGGCACGTGCAGACGAACCCGCTCCCGGAGTCTGAAATTTGCATGAAGATTATGGAAAAGGAGGTTTGGTCTCAGGAGCAGTTGGTTGCTTCCTCTTTTGGGAATGAACCCAAAGTGGAGTGGAAGCACCAGGGTTCACCGTGGTAGGAGTGACAGTGACTGGTACAGGCTGTGAGGGTGCTACAATGGGCGGAGGCGGGGGTACATCCTAAGCCTCATCTTCAGAATCAGTCAGGTAAATCGTAATCTTTGGTGGAGACATATGTGACTTGCAATCTTAGTTAGCGCTTAGTAAATGAAAATAATAATAAAATGTATAATTCTTATATGTGAATTTTAAAATTCACATAAATAACTTAAATTGTATTTTAACAATTTACCTTTACCTTTTACTTTGTGAAGTGGGAAAATGTGTGTTTGAATATTTCGATTATAGTTTAGAAATTTCTTATTGAAAATATATAATTCGCTATAACCATTTGTGGCATCACATATCGGTTTGGGAGGAGAACAAAGCCTTCTTTATAAGGAGATGGATACCTTTCCCATCATAATGCATTTCAGACGCTTAATGGTAGTGGATGAGAGGATATCTCTACAGTTAAGCGTGCTCAAGTGGGAGTAGTATCAGAATAGGTGACCTCTTGGGAAGTCTCCACCTACGCAACCAAAAGCAAATCCGTGAGGCGATGGTGGTACGTCCTGGCCAAAGCAGACAATATTATGGTGTGGCGATAGCTGAGCTATTAAAGATGGCAGAGCTAGGGCCAGACCGGTAGTGTCAGGTCCTGCGAGGACGCTGGATCCCTAAAGGGGGTGGATTGTGACATCCCATATCGGTTGGGAGGAGAATGAAGTCTTCTTTATAAGGAGATGGATACCTTTCCCATCATAACGCGTTTTGAGTGCTTAATGGTAGTGGATGAGAGAAGAATTCCACAGTTAAGCGTGCTCAGGTGGGAGTAGTATTAGGATGGGTGACCTCCTGGGAAGTCTCCACCTGGGCAACCAAAATAAAATCCGTGAGGCGATGATGGTACGTCCTGGCCAAAGCGGATAATATTATGGTATGGTGGTAGCCGGGCTGTTACATGCCATTTGATCACTTTGAGAACAAGTGTTTGACAAAGGTGATTCAAGAAACGCTTCAACCTCGATATCAACATGTAAGTGGCGCTAACTTAAGACACAATTTTTTAAAAGGTGGAAAAAAGCTAAAAAAAGAATTAAATTTAGGTTTTGAAAACTTAAAAACCGGTGTTAACTTAACTACCAACGTTTGGTCGACTTCACACGATATACCGCTTTCGTATCTTTGTGTAACCGCACATTGGATTAATCCCGGCATGTGAAAAATGATGAAGCATATGATTGTGTTTGAGTTATTTAGCTATCCTCACACCACCCAAAACTTGCTTTGTATTTTAGATGGTGTTATACAAACTTATAAATTACAAGAAAAGCTTTTATTCATATTCGATAACGCGTCAAATAACAACGCCACGGTTGAAAAACTAAAATACCAACCGATGTGTGACGGTTTTTTTCATACTCGATGTGTTGCACATATCATTAACTTGGTTGTGCAAGACAATTTAAAAGTTAAGCAAAAAAAAAAAAGTTAATCGACCGTTTTAGAATAATGTTAATTTTTTATAACTAGTAAGCAAAGATATATAAGATATATGCAATTGTGAACTTAAATGAATTCCATCATTTTAGGTCTGTATATCGACGTTACCTACTAGGTGGAATTCGACGTGGAAATGCTTGATAGCGCGTTAATATAAAGACCAGCTGTGACATTCGTCAATTTATATTATTTGTATATGTATTCGCTAAATCGACCAGTTTTGTCATTTCGATGTATTCTTGTTTATCGTTCATCATTAATATAACATTCACGAGGATTTAAGTTTATCATTCGTTTGTATTCTTTTCATTTTGATCAATTAACGAAACTCTGAGATTTAAAGTTTTTCTTAAATTTAAGCAATTTGTAAACTATCCAAGTTTTTATAACTTCTTTTTCATTTTAAACGCATATCAAAGTTCAATGTCTAAGATATAAATATATTTTTATTTATGATTTAAAAAAACTTGGAACTTGAGGGCCAAACTTGTAAATTAAATTTAAAATAATATTATATAATAATACCCAGCCCTCCCCTATCCCTTGCTTTGTTTTTCTGGCCAAGCATCTCCGGCAACCGCAACAAAAATCCGGCGACCTTAAAAGCCGTTAAAACTCGCGCATTATTTCAATTTATGACTCGTAACAATTTGTGAACCATAACGGAAACCGTAAACATCGATAATAGCATGTATTATCATCCAATAATGTGTGCATTAAACCATAGAACGGCCGGAAAAAAATAAAAATCCAATAATGAGCAATCAAGTCTTTACTTTCCAATTGAGCCTATATAAAGCAGCATAAACATCAACTAAACTTGCCTACCACATCGATTTAAGCTAAAACTCTCTCTATAATCGCAGAATCGTTCGTCCAAGATCAAGCTCCGGACAACCTCTGTTTTCCTCAATTCGTAACATTTCCAGGTAATTGATATGCGATTTTGAATCGTTTTTTCAGTAAATCAAAACCCCTAACATAATTATCGTACATGGAACCATTTTAACGAATTGAGATTCTAGGGTTTTGAGGTTAGGGGTGAACTTGGGTTAAAGTTTAAATATAATTGGTTCTATTCTAATAACAACAAGCATTCTGGTCCAACTGGTTAACTCACATATGTGTGGCCTAAGACCCCTGGGTTTGACCATCTTTTTTGCTTTATTTTTTGTAAACCATTTTTCTATTATATATTGTAAATTAAATAAAATTATTTTAAATTGAATAAAAATTATTTAAGTTAAATAAAATTAATTATAAATTAAATTTAACTGTCAACAGAGTACACATGGATTAGTAAGTTTTACAAAGCCATAAACCGTCAATAAGTTTATTATTGTTTCACAAAATAATAAACCGTCAAGGTAGTTTGTAAGGAATGAAAAGGCGTCCTAAAAACAAATTAAACATACGGACAAAGTTTCCTTACATACTAACTGCCAGTCTATAATTTTAACTTAGCCAGTAAATTGCTTTAACCTTTACTTAATTATTACTTAGATAATATTAGAACCAATTCTTAAAGGGGTTATTATGCCATGATTCAATACTTTAAGGGCTTAGCCCATCGTATAGTTTATAAATTTGTAATACAAATATAATAGAATCAGAAATTCTTACTTGAATAAGAATGACAGACTAGTAACACTCCAATAGTAAGACTTCAAAGCTTGAAGTTTTTATTAATTTACTGGATATTATACAAGAGTACTAAAAGGAAAGAAGAGAGGTGCTAAAACTTAGCGTGCCTCTATCTAAAGTCTAACTCCCCTTTTATAAGGAAAACACACGGGAAAAGTACAAAACAAATAAATTAAAATTACGAAAGTTATAGAAAAGTAAAGATGCTCTATAAGAGCAAGGCCATTAAAATTGACATCCAAAGTCTCCATTATGGTGCTATGTCAGAGAATCTTATCATGATTTATAGGTTATCTCCTTTTGTCAGAGCTTTATCAGAGCACTCAGAGATTCCTATTATGAATAGGGAATAAACTTTAGTAATTTTGGACCTTTTCTTTTTCTTTGTTGGAGCCCGGTTGGTCTATGAATTCTTCTTGGAGTTTTCTTAGATATTTCTCCAAGTTTGCATCTAGGCATGTGATGTCTTCTATTTCTTGTGCCTCTCCTGCTAAACAAGAGAACTCATTATAATCTCCCTGACTATTAGACGAAATGGACATGGCCTTTGAGGAATCTGTTGTAGAAAAATGTTTCTTTAATTCCCTCTTCATCTCTTCTATTTAAGACTTGATAATTTCAAACTTTGAAACTTCTTGTTTTCCTTCTATTAACCTTTTCGAAATATGTTCGAACGGACTGTTGATTTCCTTTTGTTGTCTTTTTACCATCTGGGTTTTATAATATTCTATTCTTGAGGTGATTATATCCACCGTATCCTGGCCTTCAATCTTGTTGGTAGACATATTTATCCTGGTCATTTTTGTCCAGAACTTGGTATAACAAGTTCTTTTAAGGCATGGGAAATTATCCCTTAGGGTATACCTTGTGGTCGGCTTCCATTTCCAAATCCATGGAATTGAAAATTCTATAAAAAAGTACATTGAGGCTATTCCCTCAAACCATGAATTATTATTTTTTGCTTCTATAAGATTGGGTGATACTTTTACCCATTCCAAATATAACTCTTTAAATGGTTCAGAAAGAATCTCAACTGTTGGTCCATATAGAATGAACCATTTTTGGAACCAACAAGGTATACCATGTTTGAATATATTATCACTGACTTTTATAAACCATGAATGTTTTCTTTTTGGATTCTCATAAAACAAACATATCTCGAATCCATGAAATAATCCCAATAGTTATAATTATAAGTTTGCTTGTCAGTTGTTTCGGGATATATGAATTTCCTTTCTTTTAGCGTACTTAACCCCCATTTTTGAGGAGGTATAATTGTTTTTATAAAAACTTTACTAAAATTATACATATTTCTTTCTCTCTCTCCGGGATAAAAGTGTCTTATTTCTGCAGTTTCTGTAAGCCGCATAATATTTTCATAATATTGCCACGTTTTATAAGACGGCGCTTCATATGAAGCTGGTTATATATATTTTTGCATAAGTATTGAAGGATCATCAAAAGATTCAGTATCTTCTTGATTTAGAAGGATTATTTTCTTTTGTCTCTCGGTTATGAACCAGGAATCTTCTTCATCATTGTCTTGAGTAACATATGCATAAGTAGGAGCTTTTGAAGCTTCCTCTTCTTTCTGGGCCTGTATCATGGCCCTAATCATTTCATATAACGGATCAATCGGGTCAATTTGAATTTTTGTATCATTTGTGTTGTTATTAACAACATTTGAAATGGAGGCAGCATTTGAGCTAGAAGCAATGTTTGAGGCTATAAGCCTCCTGGTTCCCATTTGGGCTAGAACTATATCCTGCCTGTTATTAATACTGAGTCCTCTACCTCTTCCTCTATTAGGAGAGCCTCTTCTTCTTCCTTGTAACATCCTAAAATTTTTATAATGATAAATAAAAGAAAGTTATGTTTAGTGATTTCACGTTTTAGTTATTTAATGTCGAGTAAGGAACGGGTCATGGGCTTAGATTACGTAAGATGGGTTAAATGAGAATGGGCCTTGGGCCCGTGGGCTCGAGAGTTACTACCACAAGACCCTACCTCCCATTTTTCACTAACTTCCTTCCACTCCCACACCCAAACACTCTCAATTCTAGAGAGAGAAACTAGAGAGAGAAAGTTCTCAAATCACAAATCCGAGTCCACAATCTTGTTCCTAATCGTTTTTGGTAAGTCCCTCTCGAAAATCATCCGTTTTCATAACCATTTTCGGCCTCAAATCGAGCAAAAACTCCCATTTTCGTAACTTGAGTTTTCGGGTCAAAAACCGTCTTGTTTTGGTGTCAAAATGCAACTTTTGATGTTTAAAATCACTGGGAATCGATAGCCCTTTCAATCCCGAACATTTCCATGTCAAAAACTTCGATTTTGGGTCAAAAATCTGGAAAATCCGGAAAACCCGTAGGTTTCTCTGTCGCCCAGCTTGAAGGCGTCGAATCAGTCCATTCGATCGAATGAGTCAATCGAATCAGTCCATTCGATCGAATGAGTCAATCGAATCAGTCCATTCGATCGAATGAGTCAATCGAATCAGCCCATTCGATCGAATAGGGAAGCAACCGAATGGTCTCCATCTTATTCGACCGAATAAGCTGCATATTCGACCGAACGAGTTCCTATTCGATCGAACAAGTGCCATGTCCGACCGAACGAGTTTTCCCAACTGGTTCGATCGAGTGTGTGTCTAGTTCGATCGAGTGTGCCTCAGATTCGATCGAATATGTCCCTATTCGATCGAATCAAGCCAGAACCAAGTTGTTTCCAAGATTCGCCTGAAGTGAAGTTCGTTTATGAAATAAATTAAAAACCTAATGGAAAATGTGTTAAGGCGGTTATCGAAAATGAGTAGTAGTAATAGTAGTAGTAGTAATTGATATGTGTAAATATTATACAGTTAGCCGAGCCCAGTTAAAGAAAGGAATTACAATCAACGGCGAGCGTAACAGGATCCAGGTGAGTTTCTAGCCCCACTTATGTGTTATGTTTTCGGGGCTGTGTGCATACTCAATATGTTTGTTAATACGCTTATCCTAAGAGATAAGTGTATGCCTTATGTGAATAATATGTAAGTACGAATGATTGCTTGATGGTGCGTGAACGATCTTCGGATATTGCACGTACTGTCAGGTTGTAAAGTTATGTATAAGGTAGGTATGTTATGTACGAATGATTGCTTGATGGTACGTGAACGATCTTCGGATATTGCACGTACTGCCAAGTTGTACGCTAGCAGGAATGTAGATATGATATGTATGCTTATGTGTATGAATGTGATAATGTTAATAAAAGAAGGAAATGACGGTTGTATGGTTACGAAAAGGGTACCGAGCCCTAATAATACTCGAGGTATGATGTATGGTTGTATGGTAACGAAGAGGGAATCGAACCCTACTAATATTCGAGAACTAGGGAACCGAACCCTACTAATATTCGTGGAAAGAGGGAAACCGAGCCCTAATACTCGTGGAAAGAGGGAAACCGAGCCCTAATAATACTCGTGGAAAGAGGGTACCGAGCCCTAATAATACTCGAGGAAGGAGGGTACCGAGCCCTAATAATACTCGAGGAAGGAGGGTACCGAGCCCTAATAATACTCGAGGAAGGAGGGTACCGAGCCCTAATAATACTCGAGGAATGTAGGGCGTAACGCTCTTTATAACGTAAGATATGACAGTAAGTTAATACAGTATGAGAGTATGAAAGTATGAAAGTATGAAAGTATGAATGAAAGAATATTATGTTATGTGAATAGTATGATTATGTGATTATCTAGAACTCACTCAGCGTAGCTGACTTTTAGTATGCACGCAGGTGAGTAGGATGAGGCAGCTCGCTTGAGGAGACACATGGCACCGAGCAAGAGCCTGGCATCTGATGATCTGATATGTTTTATAAGTTATGTTTTGATTTTAAAAGACAAGAGGAATGTTTTAAGACATGATTATGAATTGTTATGTAATGTTTTATGAAAGTTTCATATTCCGCGTAAATGTTTTAATTAACTCTGATATTTAGAACTGTGTTTATGAGTAAATCCAACGTGGAAAGTAGGGCTACCGGTAACGGGGCCTTACAAGTTGGTATCAGAGCAAAGTTCGAGAGATTTAAGCATCCTACATGCTTAGACTCGAACAGAGTATGAGATTTAAGTAAGAAAGGAAAGAAGATGCCAGTCCAAGAATGCCATGTGTCGCTCAAGCAAGATCAGTGAAGGTAAGGTGTATGATTAAATGATATATATTAATGAGAAAGGAAAGATATGTGAACGTCAGGGATAGGAATAATTGATTGTTTGATTTGACAAACTGCTTAAGTAGAACCAGCACAAATAGACTCATAAAGGGAAGTGTATAGGACACGGAAAGTAACGTGATCAGCTAATCACAACTGGCCACTGTTATTACCTGTTAGCCTTACTATCCTTGTACTAAATAGTTCCTTGAGTGATGATGTTTGTGTTTTCTCATATAGGATACTGATGGCTGGAGCTGGAGAATTTATTGAAACTGGGGGTCGCACTGGGCGTCGTGGCAGGCCTCGTCTTGTCCGGCAACCCTCGGTAGAAGAAGCTTCCCACACCGAAGATGAAGGAAGCGCAGCTGGAGGAGACCAGAACAACAACGAGGAAGTTCAACTTAGCCCTGCAGTTCAAGCAGCCATTGTTCAGGCTGTAGTTGCTGCTGTGAAGAACCTGAACCCTGAAGGATCTGCTGGAAGCCGTGAACGAACTGTTGAAGGGGCTGGTGGTAATGATAGGAAGAATGACGATAGGGAAAGGGGCGATTCAAGCGAGGTAAGATCTGTGAAGGTTGATGATAGGAGGAGGGGCCGAGGCGGTTGCAACTATAAGTCCTTCAAAGGTTGTGACCCGCCTAAGCTGACTGGTCTAGGAGACGCGATCGCTACTCTTCAGTGGATAACCGCCATGGATAAGGTTATCCGCATTAGCGAGTGCCGTCCCGATCAAGCGGTAGGTTATGCTACTCAATCATTCGAGGATGAAGCTATGTATTGGTGGGAGAGTGTGGAGCAGAGGAAGACCCGTGAAGAGATCAAGGAGATGAAATGGGACGATCTGAAGGAGTTAGTGATGATGAAGTTCTGTGCTGACGCCGAGGTTGAAAGGGCGGAGATGAAGTTCCTAAACTTGAAAGCTGGGACGATGACACATCGTGAGTACACCACCGAGTTCAATCGAATGTCTAGGTTGGTGCCTGATATGGTCAACACCGAGGCTAAAAGGATCAAGTGTTACGTGAGGGGATTACCACAGAGAGTCCGCATGCTAGTCAGGACAAGTAAACCTGCTACTTTCGATTCTGCTGTCGAACTCGCAGAAATGGTCTATGCAGACTTAACTGCGGATGATGTGGTGGTGGGAGATGAGAAGAAAGAAAAGAAATGGGTCGCTCCTGCTAAACGACCCGGTACCCAGATGTGGAACCCTAAGAACAAGCAGCCGAGAGTTTGGGAGAACAGGTCGTGCAAGACCTGTGGCAAGGCACACAATGGTGAGTGTAGATGGGGAAAGGGTTCGGATACATGTCATAAGTGTGGAAAGATGCATGCTGGAGAGTGTAGAGTTGGGTCGAATGTTTGCTATAAGTGTGGGAAGGTAGGACATTATGCCAATGAGTGCAGTGCAAAACCAGCATGTTACAAATGTGGCAAGACAGGCCACATGGCGAGGGAATGCACCGATGGTGAGGCTGGAGGTAGCGGGAAGAAGGATGCTGGTCAAGCTAGGCAAAGAGCCAGAGCCTACATGCTGACTCAAGAACAAGCCAAGCAGATTCCGGATGTTGTCACAGGTACGTTTCTAGTGAACGGTGTTTCCGCTACTGTATTATTTGATTCGGGCGCAAACAAAAGTTTCGTAGCCACACCATTTAGTAAACTAGCTAAAATGATATGTTGCCGAGTGTCTGAGACCCTGATAGTAGAAACCGCTAGTGACACTTCGGTTAAAATAACGAATATGGTTAAGAACTGTAAAATAGAATTGGAAGGGCATGAGTTCCCGGTTACCTTGTACGTTATGACCTTGGGAGGGTTCGACGTAGTTTTGGGTATGGATTGGTTGTCTGAGTTTGAGGCTCAGATAGTATGTAAAAGTAAGATGATAAGGTTAAAGTCATTGGATGGTAGTGCGGTGACGGTTTATGGTGATAAGGAGAGTTGTGGGCTTAATGTCATTTCGATGATAAAAGCCGAGGGTTTGTTAAGGCGGGGGTGCGGAGCCTACCTGGCGTATGTTGTCAACGCTACGGCCGAGACGAAAGAAATGAAGAATGTTCCTATTGTGCGCGACTACCCAGAAGTATTCCCTGAGGATCTTCCGGGGTTGCCACCTGAGCGAGAGATAGAATTTCAGATAGATCTAGTACCAGGAGCCCAGCCCGTCGCGAAAGCGCCTTACCGTCTAGCACCGTCCGAGATGAAGGAATTGATGTCACAACTGCAAGAACTCCTCGACAAAGGTTTCATAAGACCGAGTGTTTCTCCGTGGGGCGCACCGGTTTTGTTTGTGAAAAAGAAGGATGGAAGTATGAGAATGTGCATAGACTATCGTGAGTTGAATAAGCTTACGGTAAAGAATAGATATCCTTTGCCAAGGATCGATGATCTGTTTGACCAACTGCAAGGTTCAAGTTGGTTCTCACGAATAGATCTCAGATCAGGCTACCATCAGCTGAAGGTGAAGGAGGCAGACATCCCTAAGACAGCGTTCCGAACGCGGTATGGACACTACGAGTTCCTCGTAATGTCATTCGGTCTAACAAATGCTCCTGCAGCATTTATGGACATGATGAATAGGGTGTGTCGGCCGATGTTGGATAAGTCGGTTATCGTCTTCATTGACGATATATTGATTTATTCAAAGAACGAGTCTGACCATGCTGAGCATCTGAGAGAGGTATTGGAGACACTGAAGAAAGAGAAGTTGTACGCCAAGTTTTCGAAGTGCGCGTTCTGGCTAAGAGAAGTGCAATTTTTAGGTCACGTGATTAATCCTGAAGGGATTACCGTGGACCCAGCTAAGATTGAAGCGATAACGAATTGGAAGACTCCGCAAAATCCGACTGATATACGAAGTTTCCTAGGGTTAGCCGGCTACTACAGGAGATTCATCGAAGGTTTCTCCAAGATAGCCGCACCGCTGACCGGTATGACCCGAAGGTCGATAGTATTCAGCTGGGGAAAATTTCAAGAAGAAGCCTTTGAAGAATTGAAGAAGAGACTCACGCAAGCTCCAATCCTTACTCTACCCGATGGTGACGAGGACTTCGTTGTTTGTGCTGATGCTTCGCATCAAGGATTAGGTTGCGTGTTGATGCAACGAGGGAAGGTGATAGCTTACGCGTCCAGACAGTTGAAGGTCCATGAAAGTACTTATCCGACGCATGATTTGGAGTTAGCAGCTGTAGTGCATGCTCTTAAGATATGGAGGCACTATCTGTACGGCACTAAGTGTACTATCTATACCGATCATAAGAGTTTAAAGTACTTCTTCGAGCAGAAAGAATTGAACATGAGGCAGAGAAGATGGTTAGAATTGATAAAGGATTACGACTGTGAGATTAAGTATTACCCCGGTAAAGCTAACGTGGTTGCTGATGCGCTAAGTCGTAAGAATGAGGAAGTCCTTGCAACAGTGAAGTCATACAAGCTGATTGTGAACTCAAGTCTTTTTGAAGAAATCATCAAAGTGCAGTCGGAGGTGTTAGTAGATGAAGGGTTAGTAAAGAAAGAAAGGATTTATGGCCAGCAAGATGAGTTGGTGGAAAACACTCATGGAGTTAAAACTAGGTTCGACCGTATGTGGATCCCACGCCATGGTGATCTTAGAAGTCGAATCTTAGATGAAGCTCATAAGTCAAGGTACTCAATCCATCCTGGAGCTACAAAGATGTACCAAGACCTGAAGAGAGATTACTGGTGGCCAGGAATGAAGAATGATGTAGTGGATTATGTTAGTAAATGCTTAACTTGCTTACAAGTCAAAGCCGAGCATCAGAAGCCTTATGGGAAGATGCAACCGCTAGAGATACCTGAGTGGAAATGGGAACACATCACCATGGATTTCATAACTAAGCTACCTCGTACGGCTAAGCAACATGATACCATCTGGGTGATTGTGGACCGTTTGACCAAGAGTGCTCACTTTCTGCCCATACGAGAGGCCATCTCGTCAGAAACGTTAGCAAGCTTGTTCATCAAGGAAGTGGTAACCAAGCATGGAGTACCGTTATCGATCGTGTCTGATAGGGATACACGGTTTACTTCGAGGTTCTGGAAGAAATTTCATGAAGCTTTGGGGACGAGGTTGAACATCGGTACGGCGTATCATCCTCAAACTGATGGACAGTCCGAACGGACGATCCAAACCCTTGAGGATATGCTACGTGCTTGTGTTTTAGATTTTGGTGGAAGTTGGGATGATCATCTGCATCTGGCAGAGTTCTCCTATAACAACAGTTACCATTCAAGTATCGGTATGCCACCGTTTGAGATGTTGTACGGTAGACGATGTAGAACCCCGGTGTGTTGGGGTGAGATTGGTCAGAAAGAAATGGGAAGCCTAGAAGTGGTTCAAGAAACGTCTTCAAAGTTCGATCAGATCAAAGCAAGAATGAAAGCCGCTCAAGACAGACAAAAGTCTTATGCAGATAAGCGGCGACGACCAATTGAGTTTGACGTTGGTGACAATGTGATGCTTAAGGTCTCGCCTTGGAAGGGGATTATCCGTTTTAGGAAAAGAGGAAAGTTGAGTCCGAGGTACATTGGACCGTTCAAGATTGTAAAACGTGTGGGTGAAGTAGCTTACAAACTGGACTTACCCGATGAGTTAGAAGGAATTCATTCAACCTTCCATGTCTCTCATCTGAGGAAGTGTCTAGCTGATGACAAGTCTCACGTGCCATTAATGGACATCGAGGTTGATGAACAATTGAACTACATCGAGCAACCGATAAAGATCGTTGATCGCAAGGAGAAGCAGCTTCGTCATAAGGTTATACCCTTGGTCAAAGTGATATGGAAACACCGCAAGGGATCAGATGCTACTTGGGAAGTTGAGGATGAGATGCGCAAGTTTTACCCTAGTTTGTTTATGTAATAGTTAGGTTTCGGGGACGAAACCTCTTTAAGGGAGGAAGACTTGTAACATCCTAAAATTTTTATAATGATAAATAAAAGAAAGTTATGTTTAGTGATTTCACGTTTTAGTTATTTAATGTCGAGTAAGGAACGGGTCATGGGCTTAGATTACGTAAGATGGGTTAAATGAGAATGGGCCTTGGGCCCGTGGGCTCGAGAGTTACTACCACAAGACCCTACCTCCCATTTTTCACTAACTTCCTTCCACTCCCACACCCAAACACTCTCAATTCTAGAGAGAGAAACTAGAGAGAGAAAGTTCTCAAATCACAAATCCGAGTCCACAATCTTGTTCCTAATCGTTTTTGGTAAGTCCCTCTCGAAAATCATCCGTTTTCATAACCATTTTCGGCCTCAAATCGAGCAAAAACTCCCATTTTCGTAACTTGAGTTTTCGGGTCAAAAACCGTCTTGTTTTGGTGTCAAAATGCAACTTTTGATGTTTAAAATCACTGGGAATCGATAGCCCTTTCAATCCCGAACATTTCCATGTCAAAAACTTCGATTTTGGGTCAAAAATCTGGAAAATCCGGAAAACCCGTAGGTTTCTCCGTCGCCCAGCTTGAAGGCGTCGAATCAGTCCATTCGATCGAATGAGTCAATCGAATCAGTCCATTCGATCGAATGAGTCAATCGAATCAGTCCATTCGATCGAATGAGTCAATCGAATCAGCCCATTCGATCGAATAGGGAAGCAACCGAATGGTCTCCATCTTATTCGACCGAATAAGCTGCATATTCGACCGAACGAGTTCCTATTCGATCGAACAAGTGCCATGTCCGACCGAACGAGTTTTCCCAACTGGTTCGATCGAGTGTGTGTCTAGTTCGATCGAGTGTGCCTCAGATTCGATCGAATATGTCCTTATTCGATCGAATCAAGCCAGAACCAAGTTGTTTCCAAGATTCGCCTGAAGTGAAGTTCGTTTATGAAATAAATTAAAAACCTAATGGAAAATGTGTTAAGGCGGTTATCGAAAATGAGTAGTAGTAATAGTAGTAGTAGTAGTAATTGATATGTGTAAATATTATACAGTTAGCCGAGCCCAGTTAAAGAAAGGAATTACAATCAACGGCGAGCGTAACAGGATCCAGGTGAGTTTCTAGCCCCACTTATGTGTTATGTTTTCGGGGCTGTGTGCATACTCAATATGTTTGTTAATACGCTTATCCTAAGAGATAAGTGTATGCCTTATGTGAATAATATGTAAGTACGAATGATTGCTTGATGGTGCGTGAACGATCTTCGGATATTGCACGTACTGTCAGGTTGTAAAGTTATGTATAAGGTAGGTATGTTATGTACGAATGATTGCTTGATGGTACGTGAACGATCTTCGGATATTGCACGTACTGCCAAGTTGTACGCTAGCAGGAATGTAGATATGATATGTATGCTTATGTGTATGAATGTGATAATGTTAATAAAAGAAGGAAATGACGGTTGTATGGTTACGAAAAGGGTACCGAGCCCTAATAATACTCGAGGTATGATGTATGGTTGTATGGTAACGAAGAGGGAATCGAACCCTACTAATATTCGAGAACTAGGGAACCGAACCCTACTAATATTCGTGGAAAGAGGGAAACCGAGCCCTAATACTCGTGGAAAGAGGGAAACCGAGCCCTAATAATACTCGTGGAAAGAGGGTACCGAGCCCTAATAATACTCGAGGAAGGAGGGTACCGAGCCCTAATAATACTCGAGGAAGGAGGGTACCGAGCCCTAATAATACTCGAGGAAGGAGGGTACCGAGCCCTAATAATACTCGAGGAATGTAGGGCGTAACGCTCTTTATAACGTAAGATATGACAGTAAGTTAATACAGTATGAGAGTATGAAAGTATGAAAGTATGAAAGTATGAATGAAAGAATATTATGTTATGTGAATAGTATGATTATGTGATTATCTAGAACTCACTCAGCGTAGCTGACTTTTAGTATGCACGCAGGTGAGTAGGATGAGGCAGCTCGCTTGAGGAGACACATGGCACCGAGCAAGAGCCTGGCATCTGATGATCTGATATGTTTTATAAGTTATGTTTTGATTTTGAAAGACAAGAGGAATGTTTTAAGACATGATTATGAATTGTTATGTAATGTTTTATGAAAGTTTCATATTCCGCGTAAATGTTTTAATTAACTCTGATATTTAGAACTGTGTTTATGAGTAAATCCAACGTGGAAAGTAGGGCTACCGGTAACGGGGCCTTACATTCCTCGAGGAATCATTCCTGAAACCACAAAATTAAGCCGAAGAGATTATTTTCTCTTTTTCTTTTAGGATTTTTATCCTTTCTCTAGCATTATAAGTATTATAATAAAATCTGATCCTCCTTAGTCTATCATATGGATGAACAGTGAAATCAAGCTGTATATCATGGATTCTACGCATTTGATCTCTTATAATTAGATTATGAAGGTTTATATCCTGCGCTATATTATTAAATGAAATCTTTAAAGGACCTTTAATTTTTCTTCTCATTTATGTATTCCCTGGAAAGAAAATCAGGAAGACTGTTGTCAATTCCTTTTTTATATAATATTTTAAAGTCAAAAGGGGCTAACTGTGACTGCCATCTGGCAAACATTTGTTTAGAAACATCATGCTTAAAATCCTTTTTAAACATGAATCTAGCCTCTTGGCAGTCGGTTTTTATTATAAATTTTTGGTTATATAAATCATCCTAGAATGTTAGAACACACTTTAATATTGCTAAAATCTCTTTAGCTATGGTAGCATAATTCTTTTGGCTATCAGACCACTTTCCTGAATAGAATCGGACAAGATATTCTTGTTTAGTTTGAGGAGAAATTTGTTTTAGTATTCCTCCAAAACCTATGTCTGAAGCATCTGTCTCTACAATCTTATCCCAATTTGGGTTAGCAATGGTTAAGCACGGAATATTAGAGACCTTTTGTTTTATCTTTATTACTGTTTTTTTATGATTTTCGTCCCAAGGCTTAGGATTCTTTTTTAATCTATTGTTTTGGTCAAAAATTGACAATGGTAATTTCGTAACCAAATTAGTAATCGGGACTAGGTGCTTGTATAAAATGATAGTAAAAGTGCTTGAACACAAGGATTTGTTACGAGGAAAAAAACTGTTATCCTTAGGATAACAAGCAAAAAACCCCGGGCGGTGAAAACTATCATCACCGGTTTATTAATAACAAAGGTGGAGCTCAAACTTGATCGTGATTACAGAGAATGTGAGTATTAGTAAGTCTCGTGTGTCTAGAGTGTGTGTTTGATCCTTTTTTTTTGAGCTCTATTTATAACAAATTAAGTCTAACAAGAAATCCTATATTTAAGGAAACTCCTAGACTAAATCAATTAGCCGTTAATTCTTCTTATAAGCACGTTTCCTTATTGGTCACATCCTAATAACAGCAAGTGCGAGTTCTCGGGTGATCAAGCAACCGCCTTTGACCTGGTAAACATGGAAAGTAGCAAAGATCGTGTTAGTTATATAATGTAATTAGGATACCTGTTACCTTTGACGATACCACATCCGGAATTTGCTCTGAATAATGTTTCCTAAGGATACCGGAAATCCGTGCCCTAAGAATTGTCCCCAAATTTTAACAGCTGTAAAATTTTTGAATTTTGAATTTGAAATTTCTGCATGTGCGGTGGATTGTTGATACACGTGTTACTTATCCGTCCTTTGGGTAAACCCTAGGTTTGCTTTATAACTATCTGGATAAATAACATCTCCATCCATATTCTTCTATTGCTCAGGTAAATTCACTCTATTCCTTCTTCTTAAATCATGAGTCCAAAGCTTCACCCCTCCGGCATTGAGGATTTTGTATCACAGAATCTCCTTGCTAGTCCTGCAAGTGAAATATGCATTTTTGGTGATGCAGACATTGCCAACTTGAGGTCTCGAGGATGTTTTCCTCCGCGAACAGTTTTTAGGCCTTTTGATACCATCCTATCTTCTGACCATGTTTCAAAAACCTGTATCTGTTTTCCTTTTTTGCCATTCAAAATTGGTTTTTCCTATCCATTTCCTGCCTTTACCACCAAGTTCTTTTCAAGAACTGGTCTTAGCTATGCCCAAACCATGCCAATGGTTTGGAGGACTTTGCTTATTTTGGAAAGACTAATCGCCGACCACACTCTTGACTTTACTCTCTCGGAGCTTGCTTCTGTATATGACCTTCGTAGCCATGGGTCTTCAAGATATCTCCTTAAGATCAAATCTGGTCAATCTCCATTGGTCTTGAAAAACACCCAGAACAATGACCAGTGGAAGAGACAATTTTTCTTTGTTTGGAGAGATTCTCTTCCACAGGCCAATACTCTTCTTTATCTCTGGGTTTCCAAAAGTAGGATACTGTATCTTGAATATATACTGATATCTTTTGTGACTAATGTGTTTTTCTTTATTTTTGCAGCTTTGAAGTTCTTTGAGATCACTCCTCCCACCGGAGAAACTAAGGACAGGCTTGCATCTTTCTTTCTTATTGACGAGGAGGAAAGGACGTTTCATCTTCAGTCAAGCTTTCAAGAGTCATCTCCATCCTCGAGTTCCGTTATGTCTGGTAAGAAACATTTGAGATGTTAGTATCAACATTTTAAGGATTAGGGATACTAACCTGTGTAATTGTAGGCAAGTCTGCTTCTGCTTCTGCTTTTGCCCTTAAAGATATATAAAGCATGCTATCCACTCGAAGCACTATCAAGAAAGAACCCATATCCAGCTCTATCCCACGTCCAGAGGGCAGCCGAGCGAAAGGCTCTAAGAAACGGAAGAGCCAGAAGACCAGCGAATCCGTTCCCGTGCACGATGTTGATTTCCACGATGCCATGAATAAGACTTACCAGGTATCTTCTTCATTTGTCATGATTTCTTATATCCTGAGAATAACCTATATTGGGGATTCTTTATCCTTGTAAGGCCTCGAATATCTTTCCTCCCGGTTTGCCGCCATGAGCCTTGAACTCCATGAAGCCCATACTCGTATCTCTGAACTGATGAAGATGGGGGTGACAAAGACCAGTCTTCTTGATAAGAAGACCAAAGAGGTAGATGACCTGAAGCTGGAGTTGTCACTGGTCAAGAAGGAGTTGGTTTATCAAGAAGCGGAATGTATGATAAAAGTTTATGATGCTATGGAGGGGGCGAAGAGTTGTTAAAGCATTCTCGGTTAAACCTTGACAGAGGATTCGTTGGTTCCACCAAAGATACATCGTGCTTGACTTTTCTGAGTTAATCAAGTCTAATATTCGTTGCTATCCATGATGACGAACATAATGTTTATCTATTTCATATGGAAAGTTGCATGACCTGTGCCGGACTTCCCGCCAGGTGTTTAAATTAAGGCGCTAAATATGACACTAAACCTCCTAGTGTCCATCTTGAAGCCACAGTATATACACCGAATGGCCTAAGTACAAGTATTGATGTACGATGATTATCTAACGTCAAAGCAGTTTTGATCAAGCAATAAACCAAGGGGGAGAATGTTGGGCTATATTTGTGGTTTATGCTTGGAGGTTGGGCTTAGATAGAGTATATTATGTAAGCCGAGAACTTTAGTGATTCTCGGCGGGCTTTGGGCTGTTGTTGGGTTAGTATGTTAGTTCCCTGTATATAGATATCTTGTATAGGGTTTAAAGGTTGTTTGTTCATGTGGTCAGTAGCCGTCTAAAGGTTTTCTTAGACGAGTATTGTATTGCTAGGGCTTAAGCACCCAACGTAAATATTAACGTGTGTTTTGAAGCCACTCTTGTGTCTTACGTGTTTGAGCTTTGTTTGTGTTCTTGAATCATCTAGTATTGGAATTCCGCGCCAACACCTAGATTGTTGATATCATAATTGTAGTGATCCAGATTCGGGACTTACAGAACTTCTTATGCTTCTTGATATTCCAAGCATCTCAGGTATGGACCTGCAAGTGATTTTCTATACAAAACATTATTTAAGACAATGTACTGGGTTACCTTCATTCGGAACGCTCTGGGATTTTCCCCTTATGGGATCTCGTTATCCTGAAGATACCGTATTATGGGATTAGTCCAAGACGCTGGGTTATCCTTAGAATTCGAAGTCTCTAAGACTTCGAGGTTCTCCTTTGTTGCTGGAGTCAATATATGCACCATAGGTATCTTGACATCTCTTGGTATCTTGAGAGCTGATGCCAAATTTGCTAAGGCATCTGCTTCAGTGTTCTCTTCTCTTGGTACATGCACTATGTCAAATGTTTCGAAATACATAGCTAATTGCTTAACTATTTCTAAATATTTTGCTAAGTTCTCAGCATTCGCTGCATAAGAGCCGTTGAAATGGTTAGCTAATAACAAAGAATCAACGTAAACTTGAAGATACCTGACCTTCACATCCTTAGCTAATTGCAAACCAGCTATTAAGGCCTCATATTCAGCCTCATTATTAGTAGCCTGAAATTCACAAGATATAGATAGAGGTATAATGTCCCCCTGTAGAGATTTTAGCAGGATACCTAGACCTGTTCCTCTTATGTTGGAGGCACTGTTAGTATGTAGGGGCCAACTTTCCTTGACTTCCAATTGCTGAACTTCTTTTTCAACTTCTTCAATTATATCCTTGCTAAAATTAGCCACAAAGTCGGCAAGTGCTTGAGACTTGATGGCTGTCCTTGGCTCATACAAGATATCATATGCGCTAAGTTTTACAGCCCACTTTGCCATCCTACCTGACATCTCTGGTTTTCTCAAAACAGCCTTGATAGGATAGTTAGTCTTTACGTGTATAGCATGATTTTCAAAGTAATGTCTAAGTTTAGTAGAAGCCATTATAAGTGCTAAAATTTAATTTTTCAAGATAAGAATACCTGGATTCAGCATCTAGTAGACATTTACTTACATAATATATCGGATGTTGTTGACCTTCATGATCTTTGACCAAGACAGCACTGATTGCATTCCTGGAAATGGCTAGGTACAGGGATAATGGCTCACCATCAATTGGCTTCATCAGGAGTGGTGCTGAGGATAAGTATTCCTTCAGGGATACCAATGCCCTTTCTTACTTCTCTCCCCATTCAAACTTTTGATTCTTCCTCAGAATATCATAGAAGTCTTTACACTTCTCTGAAGATCTTGAGATGAATCTGTTGAGAGCAGCTATTCTTCCGGTTAATCTTTGGACATATTTGACATTTCTTGGTGATTTGGTATCCAGGATAGCCTTGATCTGCTCTGGGCTTGCTTCTATCCCTCTTTTGGTGACCAATGTATCCCAGGAATTTTCCTACTTTGACCCCAAAGTGACACCTGGCTGAATTCAACTTCATGTTGTATTCATCCAGGATATCAAATGCTGTTGCCAAGTCTCTCAGATGATCCTCGGCCTTCTTTGACTTTACCACCATGTCATCTATGTAGACTTCCATCGTGTCCCCCAGTTGGTATTTGAATATCATGTTGACGAGCCTTTGGTATGTCACACCTGCATTTTTAAGTCCAAAAGGCATTGCAGTATAACAGTATATACCTGTGGGAGTCATGAAGACTGTGTCTTCTTGATCTAAAGGCTCCATTTGAATATGTTGAAATCCTGAGGATGCGTCCATGAAGGTTAGCAGTTCGTGGCCAGCAGTTGCATCCACCATTGAGTCAATGTGCGGGAGCGGGATTGGGTCTTTTGGACAGGCCTTATTCAGGTCTGTGAAGTCCACACACACTCTCCATTTTCCATTTTTCTTTTGGATAACAACTAGATTGGCCAACCATTTAGGATATTGGACTTCTCTTATCATCTTGGTTTTGAGCAGCTTCTGCACCTCTTCTTGTATGATAGCGTTTCTCTCAGGAGCAAACTTCCGTCGCTTTTGATGTACTGGCCTGAAAGATTTGTCTATACCAAGTTTATGAGTGATTATAGATTTATATATACCTGTCATATCTTCATGTTTCCAAGAGAAGGTAGAAGCTCTTTTCTTTAGAAAGGATGTCAATTCCATCTCGATATCCCAGGAATACTTGTTCCTAACAATACTTTGATTTCATTATCCTGAGGATCCAAAGATACTTCCTTTACATCTTGCTCTTTTGCTTGCAGGACCTTCCCTGGTTGTTGCTGTAATTGCTATGCTTGAGTAGGCTTTGTAGTCCACTTCATTGATGAAGCATAACATTCCTTGGCATCTTGCTGATCACTTTCAATTTTGATGACTCCCCAGGGACTTGGGAGTTTCACACACTGATGGTAGGTCGAGGGTACCGCCTTCATGCTGTGGATCCAGGGCCTGCCTAAAATCACATTACAACAAGATAAAGAGTCAATAACGTAAAACTTTTGTAGGGAGTTAGTTCCCTCAATATATATTGGAAGTTTGATTTCTCCCAAGGTGTTCTTGGTTTTGCCACTGAATCCGACAAGAACTGAGGATTTCGGGATAATATCTGTTTCTGGGATATCCATTTTCTTCAAGGCCTCCATCTGGATAATGTTCACAGAGCTTCCTCCATCGACGAGTATCCTGCGCACAAAACAATTAGCTATACATAAAGTAATTACCAAACCGTCATGGTTGGGATCCATAAGGTCACATCTATCTTCCTCATCGAAGGATATGATTCTTTGAGTCGTCAATGTGGAAGTACAGAGAGGTCTTTCTCCATTGTCCATTTTTGTTTCTCTGGAACGTTTTTTAGCCGCTGAATACGAGGTTCCGCATATGTCAGATCCTCCTGAGATGAAGGATACCACCTTAGCTCCGGGTGGTGGAGAAGGTGCCCTTTCAGGTATCTTGATAGGATCCTGGCTTTTGTTCTTGTTTTTTTCCTAATAGTTCCTTCAGGTGTCCTTTGCTGAGCAGGTATCCTATTTCCTTCCGAAGTGCTATACAATCATCAGTGCGATGGCCAAAGTCTTCATGGAATGTACACCATTTTGACTTGTCTTTGTTTGATCGAGGCTTCTCATTCTTCTTAGGCCATCTGGCCTTGTCACCTAATTCTTGCATGGCACAAATTATACCACCAATATCAAGGTTAAAGCAATATTCGGATATTTTAGGATATTCTTCGTCGTCTTCGTCTTCTTCCACAGCATTGATCTTGGGATTATCCTGCTTGGAATAAGGCTTCGGTCTGAAGAACTTTTGTGGAGAGTCGGACTTCCTGTTGGTAGATTCGTATTTCGGGATAACCAAGTTTCCATGAGCCTTCTTGTCATCCTCCAGCCGAATGTATCTTAGTGCCCTGTTTCTGACTTCGTCAAGATTCCTGCATGGAGTCATGACGAGGTCGTCATAGAAAGGAGAATCCTTCCTAAGCCCCATCTTGAAGGCTTCAACAGCAGCTGCCATGTCGAGGTTGAGGATTTCCAAAGCTTCCCTGCTAAATCTGATTATGTAATCCCTTAGGGATTCATTGTTATGCTGAACAATTCTATATAAATCACCTGTCATTTTCTCAAAAGATCTACTACAAGAAAATTGATTATTAAACAAGTTAATTAAATGAGCAAAGGAAGTGATAGTATTGGAAGGAATACTTAATAACCATTTGAGGGCCAACCTTGTTAGTGTTGAACCAAACCCTTTACATAGACAGGCTTCTTTGATTTCTGCGGGGATAGGGTTGACCTCCATCCTTTCCCTGTATTGAGCCACATGCTCCTCAGGATCCGTAGTGCCGTCATAGAGTTTCATGTTGGGCGTCTGAAATTTCCTGGGGATCTCCACGTCGCATATGGGCCAAGTAAACCTGGAAAGTTTGTGACTGCCCGCCCCCTTGTCCTGCACAGATCCACGGTTAGTGTATAAATTAGAATTAAGTAAACTGTTACCAGGATCTTGGTTAGGTCTCTGGTATCCTGAGCTTGGGTGGTTAATTCCTCCATTGATGGTATCCCTAGGATAAGGTTGTGCCTGCATAGGGATGTCATCTCCAACATGCACTTCTGAGGACATCATAGGGGATCCTGATGAAAATATGCCGGCTGGCATGGTTGAGCGAGGCTGCATGTCACTACAAAAAAAGTGGCCATTAGAGACAAAACTATCTGGGACTAATAAATCAGTCTTGAATACATTATATTAGAGACTAATTTTCGGTCACTAATAATGTTAGAGACTGATTTTTATGTGACTAGTGTTAACGACTGATAATCAGTCACCAATAATTTGACACCTTATTTGAGACTAAATTTCAGTCTCAAATAAGCTTAGGAAATATAAGGTTTTGGAAGGAAACTTATTGGCGATTGAGTTTCGGTCCCGCATACATAGTAAAACTTGGCGCAATATATGGCGACTGATCTTCAGTCTATAACATGGACGAAACATAGACTAAAAATTAATTTTTAATATTTGTAAAAACAAATCTAATTAGGGATTGATATTCAATTGCTAATATTTTAACATCTTATTTTAGACAATAATTTAGTAACAAATTTTTTCATACTCCCGCTCACACCCTCCAGCCCTAAATCGATCTCACCTCTTTTTCAGTTTTTCTTACATCCCGTATGCTCAGAGTCGAGTAATAAGAAAGATGAAAGTGCATCTCACAATTCGATTTATAGGTTACGCCGCTCTGCACCACTCACCTCAAAGATTAACTTCTTTGGATTAAATGTTTTCTATCTTAGGCGAAGATCCATGGATCTAGGTATGTTATGCTAATTCTTTTTGTATGACTTTCAAACTTGAGCTGTGTATGTTTTCTATCTCAACTGGTTGGTGATTTTCGATTACTTTTGGGGGCAAAACCCTCTGACTAGAATTCCGATAAGATGGTTTTTATTAGTTATGAGTTGTATTAATCTTCATTGCAATTGAATTGGTGATCAATTTTGGTTTTATTTCGAATGAAATTTCTTTCCAACATTACTTTGATGGAAGTTAGGTTTTGTAATTAATTAGTAAAGCTTTAGTCTAAGAGTAGTCAAATTTTCCGTCTTAGAATACATGTTCAAGCAAAATTTATGAACGAAATTCTTAAGTTCTAAATGTTGTAATTTCATATTATAGGTCACACTTAGTGGTAGTATTGTTGATGAGGTACTGCTTTTGCATAGAACAGGTAACACACTTTCGAATTGATCTTTTGATTTTCTTGTAAAATTTAAGATTTTTTTGTTTTCATTTGTGTTTTGTTTATGTTATTTTGGATCTATTTATTGAATGATTCGGTCTAAGAAAATGAATTATTGCCTTTGTATATATAATTGTGTTATGAAATAGTTTTTGTTTCTTAGTTTGATGCATGACTATTGCTCGAATGTGATTTTCACACTGTGTAGCAAACTAGTTTTTCTTTTCCAGTTTTTTAAAAAGTGATTATGTATTTTGCTTTACCTATTTTTTGTTTATTCGCCTTATTTCTAACCTTTTACTAAAAAAAGTGTTTCTTTTGTATTCATGTAGGCATAGAGGGAATCATTGTGAAACATGTACATAATTTATTCAACTATGCGGGTATACAAATGAATCATAACAGGTTTGGGGTCAAAACAGGTGCATGAATCTTTTTATCTTTTAAGCATTGTATACAACTGCCATCACATATCTTTTGATGCCATCTTAACTTTGAAATTCATTTTTTTGTCATCTATTCAATTGAAAGCAAATGCATATAACCACATATGTAGATTGAACTTAGATTTGAGGTCTATTACAGAATCCATCTAATAATACTTATAAGAAATTACAATTCTGTACAAATTCATGATTTGGTTTAAATTTTGGCAGAAGATAGTGATATTAGATTATCATACATCATGGTGTATGATAGGCCAAATTATGAATGCTGAATGCTACTTAAGGCTCATAGGTGACGGAGCATGTTTTTAAAGTTGTACATATAGACAATATGGCCAAAAGGGAGAAATGAAGAAAGAGACTATATCAGAGATAATGAGAACTGAAGCACTTTCATTTGGATAATTCGGATGAAGAAAGAGACTATATCAGAAATCATGAGAAGTGAAGCATTTTCATTCGGATAATTCAGATATTTATTGTTTAGGTTTTGTTAAATATTCTTGTTTTAGATTGAGAAAAAAATGAGTATTTGTTGTGTTATGTTTTGGTTAAGTGAATATTTATTGTTTTATGCTTGTATAATTTGAATATTTTTGGAGAATTATTTTTTAGATTTTTAATATATATTTGAGGCTGAAAAATTTGTTGGCTAATGTTGATTTTTAGACTTTAAAAAACATATCTGGGACTAAAATGATACAATGTATGTAAGACCCCGAATCCCGGGAATCCTACAATTGGTAATCACATCCATAAATTCACAAAAATTTAAAACCAAACGATTCTTTGTATTTAAAACAAGTTCAGAGTAAATAACAGCGGAAAAGTTTAAGTATTAAAAATCCCAAAACATGGGTACAGGTGTCCAAAATCAATTGTAAATAAAATATTCATTTTATTTGAAATCTTCATCTCATTAAAATCGTTTCAGAGTAGTAAACAGCGGAATAGATTACATCAAAATTCCCAAAACCAGGGAAAGTGACCAAAATTTAAATTTAAATACTTATGGTAATAATTTAAAAGAAACAGTTTGCGTTATTAATTCTTCGACTAGATGTGCCTTCAACCGTCCGAGTAGTCTCTAGCACGTCCAAGCGAAAATCTCTAATCCTCAACCTGAAAGTCAATCTAACATACACACAAAGTCAGCTTGAGCTGAGTGAGTTCAAGTTTTCATAAACAATAATTCATACTTTATTTCAAAGCTATAGTTATAAACAATAGAGAAGGTATAAATAAAATAAATTATATATAATTCACCAAGTAATATAATCATCGTCGAACACACGTACACGGGCCTCTCCACCACGAGTCAAGACTCGAGTAATATATTTGACCCGGACGCGGTAAGACCTAAGCATGTGACACGAGCCTCTCCACCACGAGTCAAACCCGAGTAATATATTTGACTCGGTCACAGCTTATACATCCGAGCACGAGATACGGGCCTCTCCATCACGGGTACAACCCGAGTAATATATTTGACCCGATCTCGGCTCATACATCCAAGCACGGGGTACGGGCCTCTTCACCACGGGTGCAACCCGAGTAATATATTTGACCCAATCCCGGCTCATACATACAAGCACATAATACGGGCCTCCTCACCCTGGGTCTTCCCCAAGTAATATATTTGACCCGATCACGGCTCAACATCAACGGGCCTCTTCACCACGGGATTTTAAAACCCATGTAATATATTTGACCCGCCAAAATGATGATCACGTCACATGGGCCTCTCCACCACGAGTACAACCCGAGTAATATATTTGACCCGGCCGTGAATCACCATGCACACATACATCAATAAGCCTACATACATCATTCTTAGTCACGAGAAACTAAATATCATTACACAATCGTAGGCTATAAGGTACACATCCTCATACGTACATACATACCTCCATATATACATACATATATATATATATATATATATATTCGTACATAAATATATATATATATATATATATATATATATATATATATAAATATATATATCATCCCATACGGGAACTAAGTAGATAGGTCTACTCATATTCAATTACTACCAAGTCTGCTAACGTCCTCGAGTCTAGACCATCAATAGTGTATGTAACCTTAAGGACACAAGACCATGAACGAGTCTAAAATATCCTAAGGCATATAAAATAATTCAAATATAGCTTTCAAAATGCACCATCATGAGTGAGACCATGTAAAACTATTCAAATCATTGTAACGAGTAAAATCGTTTAAAATTGTATTTCGGTGTGTATGCTAGCCCAAAACGTAAAAGAGTAAAAAGGGCATCATGAACTCACTTGAATCAATCGAACACCTGCAACGAGCTAGGAAATCCCTAAGTGCACAATCACAAGCAAGGGCCTGTAAATTATACACAATGCGTTACTAAACTAAACCGCAAGGACACACTTTCCTAATGGGCCGCCCAAGCCCAACACTTTGGCCCAAGGCCCAACCACTTTGCCAAAGGCCCAACTACTTGGCCCAAGGCCCATCAACTTGGCCCAAGGCCTAACACTTGGCCCCAGGCCCAACAACTTGGGCCGAGGCCCAACCCAAACCCAATTACTTTACCTCAGCCCTAAAACCCTTCAACTAACCAAATCCATCCTACGATTATAGCCGGGGCTAACCATGATGCACAACTCACACGCCGGTAATCAAATCGAGTCGAATACGCGCGTAATAAATTTTAAAACCAATTGTCAAACGAATCAGCCCCAAATGGACTAAATTCCCATCTTAACCTTTTCTTGCATCATAATTATGTCACCCGAGTTGATAGGGTTGACGGTTCCTTTTTACAACTTTCAATTTAACATTTAAACGAAAATTCGCGCACCGCCAACTCGATTGACCAATCACCAACCAAAACAGCCCCGAGTATCAAAAATATAATTTTCCCACAGCCCTTAGACTCCCCTAGGGCCATGCAAACTGATTCGGTTGGTCATCCAACCGATTAACGCATCAAACTCAACAATTTACAATTCTACACCAGATAAACCCTAGTTTTCGAACTAAAATCGATTGACCGACCTAAACACCTCCATTGGCCAAGAAATTTTAGTATGTTGTAAGTGACATACCTAGGAAGTTGACGGAGCACCAACTTCAATTATAACAGCCCCGAAAGATGCGAGAAAGGGCAGCCACCGGTTAAGCCTAAGACGAACTTATCGATCAATACGAATATAACATGCAGATTTTAGCATGCAAAGATGTATTTTATTACATAGGAAAACCATGGAATTAAATTATTAAATTTTTACCAGTATTGCATAAATGTCTTAAGTTTATAAAAATATTTTTATTATATTTTTATAATGGACACAAAAATCATAAAAATTCTTCCAACACAGAAAGGTATGTGCAGCTATTTCAGCTGCGCAACAAAATGGTTTTATTTTTATAAAATTCATTACCCAGCAAAATTAAACGATTCCAATTGGGTTTGGTTCCTAACTCAAAATATTAACTTCCAGAAGTGGAACCAACAAATTTAGACTTTTCGAAAAAAGGTTATGATGTCGGGAACATGGACCAGAATCCGTCGTCCCGCATCAGGTTTGACACTCGATTTTATGAAATCATAAAAAGTATTCAAATCTCGTCCAAAAATTACGTATTATACCTTTCTGGAAACTAGACTCAAAGTAGATCATCATGGAAACAAGAATAGATTAAAAACAGTATATTTTCATCTAGTTATAGACCCTACAATAAATGTATACGAATCTGTCAGCAAACTGTTATCATCAAAACTCAACCTTAACGACCAATACGCGATGTATAAGGATGGTTTAAGGTGTAAAAGGCTAGAGAGAACATGGGACTAACCTTGAATTGGATTTTTACGGCCTAATCACAGCTGCAAAGAGAAAAATCGGATGGTTTGGGTGAGTTGCTGCTGCCGATCGCAGGTTCTAGGAGGGCTAGGGTTTTGGTTTTTGATTATAATATAAAATGTTACGTTCTGGCCCTTCCAAGTTGAAAGTTGTGACACTTGAATGAAACTTAAGTAATTCAACTTGTGGGTATGACAAGGAGGTCCCCGAAGTAAGCCGGTTCAAACCCGATAAATATACAAACTCTACAACGTGCATGCCGATAAACGAAAATGTCGGGTGCTACATACTAGTATAATACTTTAAGTCGTAAGAGGGGATTTTTTGGGAAAAAAGGATGGACAAACGGACTTTTAAAACGTATTACAAGGCTCTAAATTAGAAAGATGAAACCCCGGATTTTTGACCAACATTTATAAACGATCGAGCCGATTAACGAAATTTACGGGCGTTACAATGTATGAGATTAAATTTTAGTCATAAAAATAAGCATATTAACGACTGAAATCAAGTGATACTGGGAACTAAATCTCAGTCTTTAAAGCATTTATTGGAGACTGATTTGATATGAAATCATGAGTATAACAAAATGTATTAGGCACCATAGTTTTGTTTAGACGACTGATTTTCAGTCCTTAAAGATAAAGATTGGGGATTGAAATATTATAGTACTGAGACTAATTTGTAGTCACTTAAAAAATGTTTTGGGGACTGAAATGATGTGGTACCGGCGGTTAAAATAAGGACTGAATTTTTATGTATCGAAGACTAACTATTAGTCCTTATTGGCGCCATGCAATGGGGACAGATTTTTAGTTACCAATACCACTATTTAGGACTAAGCATCTGTTACTGGTTTGGGACTGACAATTTAGTTCTCGATAACCATTAGGTACTGATTGAGGAGTATTAGAGACTAATTTGTCAGTCTTAGACACCATTTTTTTTGTAGTGTGTTGACGGACCCTGGCCTCGTTGGTCCGAGTAACTTCGAGGATATCGAAGGAAAAGCTCCCCAGTATCCTGATTGCTGTTGTGGTGGAATCCTTGCCAATTGTGTCCCCAAGGATCCTGGATTCTGAAGGTTAGAAGATCCTGGAGAATCAAAATCAAGGACCCTGGGCATGATTGGAGTGGCCTCATGCCCCGGTTTCTTCTTGATTCTTTCAATCTCCTTGAATAGCCTTGAGTTGATCTTCTCTTGCTGCTCCATGTGCGTTTTGACCTGTTTCATCAAAGCAAAAATATAATTGTTAGAAATAACCGGGTCTATCCATGTGGAGGACCCCGCGAATGGTGGAATTTCTCCTCTAGGATGAGTATTTTTCTTCGGCAGTGATGGAGGTCATGGGTTGACACTTGTAGCTGTAGTGACCACCGGAGCAAAGACTGAACTGGTTTTTGGTTGTGAGACCATTGTGAAGAGAATGAAGGTGAATGAAATCAACGGAATTAATGGATTAAAGCACCGTTAGCCCCACGGTGGGCGCCAAATTGTTTTGGTCAAAAATTGACAATGGTAATTTGGTAACCAAATTAGTAATCGGGACTAGGTGCTTGTATAAAATGATAGTAAAAGTGCTCGAACACAAGGATTTGTTGTGAGGAAAAAACCTGTTATCCTTAGGATAACAAGCAAAACATCCCGGGCGGTGAAAACTATCACCACCGGTTTATTAATAACAAAGGTGATTACAATGGTTGAGCTCAAACTTGATCGTGATTACAGAGAATGCGAGTACTAGTAAGTCTTGTGTGTCTAGAGTGTGTGTTTGATCCTTTGTTTTGAGCTCTATTTATAACAAATTAAGTCTAACAAGAAATCCTATATTTAAGGAAACTTCTAGACTAAATCAATTAGCCGTTAATTCTTCTTATCAGCACGTTTCCTTATTGGTCACGTCCTAATAACAGCAAGTGCGGGTTCTCGGGTGATCAAGCAACCGTCTTTGACCTGGTAAACATGGAAAGTAGCAAAGATCGTGTTAGTTATATAATGTAATTAGGATACCTGTTACCTTTGACGATACCGCATCCTGAATTTGCTCTGAATAATGTTTCCTGAGGATTCCGGAAATCTGTGCCCTAACATCTATCATATAATATAGACGAATCTTTAGCTAAGTATTTATAGTATGGGGCGATATAATTTAAACTCCCTAGAAATCTTTGCAATTGGGTTTTATCAATAATTTTATCAGAGAATTTATTTGCAAATTCTATACTCCTACTGAT